>NC_089795.1:47330299-47365299 GCF_040412425.1 Macrobrachium rosenbergii
TTTAAATAAAGCTTTACCAGTTTGGTAATTTACTCTATAGTTGGAAATTGTTTATTTCTTTATTGTTTATCTCTTATTGCTTCATTGTTCGAAACAAGCACAACAAAACCCTCATGAATTTATTCACAAGATCTCTCTCTCTCTCTCTCCTCTCTCTCTCTCTCTCTCTCTCTCTCTCTCTCTCTCTCTCTCTCTCTCTCTCTCTACCTTCAGCATATTTGTATAACAAGCTGTAGTTCATAAGTAACAACTTGGTCAACATGATCTTTATTCTTCTCTCTCACTCTCTCTCTCTCTCTCTCTCTCTCTCTCTCTCTCTCTCTCTCTCTCTCTCTCTCTCTCTCTTTCTAATAAGGCCAGAACTTCTCATGACACGGACACAAACTCTAACAAAAAAAGGAAGTTACTGGGAAAAAACGAGACGAAGTTCAGAACTCGTTTCTAAATAATGTAAGAGAGAAGAAGAACCTGTGTCTTAATAACGAGATTTACACTTACTCTCACTTTATAATTACACTTGTTATCAGTCTAGATTCATTACAACTAACTTCTCTCAGAATTCAAGTCCGTTCTTTGGTTATTTAGTCTTTGTAGGAGATCGGAGAGAGCTTCCTCTTAATTTTGTTAAATTTTAATATTTATTGAGTGTTTGTCTGATTGAATTCAAGGGTTACATATTACAGTTCAGAACAGATTTTATAAGCACTCAAGAGTAGTAAGTAAGTTGTTGCTGTCAGTCAAGTAGATGTTTCGGTTTAATGATGTTTGAAGTTTCATTGGATATCATTTCTAGAACAGGAGAGGCAATACTATGTATTACACACACATGTACACACACACACACACACATATATATATATATATATATATATATATATATATATATATATATATATATATATATATATATATTTATGCAGTTGATAGTACCGTTTTGCATTTTAATGAGACTCAAACTGGAGATACTGTTTGAATATTCAAAGGACATGAGAATCAAACTGGAGGATACTGGCTGGATATTAAAAGAATCTCTGCTGGTGGCGTAGTGAGTATGATTCTCGGGTACTATAAGAAAGGTCAAAGATGGCTCACCAACCCATTATGTTGATGATACATGAAAAAAAGGTTCAACCACTATCCTTACTTCCATACCAGATATTTTCCTGGAAATGAAAAGAATCTCATATACATACATTTCTTCTGAGGTTAGAAGGGCATTTGATATATACATAAAATTCATGACAAAATTTTCCCCACATGCAATAACGTTTTCTCACCAATAACTGTTTATAAATAACAAATCGTAAAGAAATTACCCATAACTGTTAAAAATTACCTATAGAAATTACCCATAATTATTAATAATGACCCACCGCATAATTATAACTATCAATAATTACCCATATAAATCACCATATAATTGTTAATAGTTACCGTAACTATCAATAATTACCCATATAATAAATCACCAATAACTATTAATAATTGTATATAGAAATTACCTATATACCCTTAACTATGAATAATTAACTATCAGAAATCAATATCACTAATAATAATTACCTATAAAAATTACCTTAACTATAAAATAATCACCCCTGAGAAATTACCCATAACTATTAATAATCAATAACCCTTTTCTTTTTATAATTACCACTTTATGTAGTTACTAAAAAAGCTCTTTCACTATTAGTATCACATTTTCTTTTTCATAATCTCTCTTCCAATAATCTCTCTCACTGTTTACTCAATAACCACTTTCTTTCTTTCATAATAAAAATTAACTCCACTTTCAAAACTTTGTTTGAATAAAAAAATGGAAAATGCTCTCTGAATCATAAATTAACTGATTAAGAAATCTCTCTCTCTCTCTCTCTAGTCTAATCTCTAAATCTCTTTGATCTCTATTTTCTGAAGGGCCTACAGAAGACTAATGAACTTCTATAAATCATGGTTAATTATGAAAAACACACACAAATATAAATAGGGCAAAATTAACTTTTATCACTACAGCAAAATTATAACGAGAATATGAATAAAGATGGAAAATATTCACGCTACCTCAGTTATAAAGTTAATTATGTAAGAAATACGAATGTAATCAGGTTATTAACGTTGAGACAGTTAACGAATTTATTAAATCTTGTTTGATAACTAGTTTCTGTATGCAAACGGTATAGTGTATAAACACACACATATATACATATACATACTTTGCATACATATATATATATTATATATATATATATATATATATATATATATATATATATATATATATACATACGTGTATCCATTCTAGTGACATGGAGTGTCTCTGTGTTAAACAAACTGCACCATTAAAATCATTCTCTCTGCCAAACGAGCGAGATTTTGGCAGATTACCGGATTCAGCGACTTTCACTTGTAATAATATTAAATCATTGTATTTTTTATAATACTGTATAACGTTTATGTAAACAGAAATAATGGTCGCTTTGATGTGGTTTGGAATAGAGCTGTAATATTCGAAGCCATTATCAAAACAGTGTTTGGAATGTTTAATGTTTATCAGGATACACATATATACATATATATATATATACATATATATATATATATATATATGTGTGTGTGTGTATGTGTGTGTGTCTGTTTCCTACATTCATCGTTCCTTTCACTATTTCTCTCGTACGTATCTTCCCTACATTCATCATTTCTTTTTTGTTTTCTATATATCAGTCTGTTCACGTGTGTGTGTGCGTCGTGTACAGTATGTTTCTCACGTCAATCGTTTCCTTAGAGACAAGGTTTTCTATCAGTCATTCTCAGTTCTTCCTCCCTCGTCATCGTCTTTAGAGACAGGAGGAAACTCACCCTTACCTCGTCATCAGCTTGAGAGAACTTAGAGAGAGAGAGAGAGAGAGAGAGAGAGAGAGAGAGAGAGAGAGAGAGAGGCGGGGGGAGAGAAAGAGAGAATCCTCTTTGATCTAAACGGGTTTTGAAATCTCGGGTTCATTACTATCTCCCATTGCAGGTTTCCCTGTTATCCTGATTCAATAAGGCTTTGTTTTGGTTCAGATGCTGAGCTTTCCAAATGCTCTTTTGTTTTACTTAGTTACTTCCTTGTTAAGTAAACTTAACGTAAGTGGGTTTCAAAACTCCATGTTCAGTGCGAGTATTTTCCGAATTCAAGGTCGACAAACACGAAACATGAAAGTTATTATAATAAAAAATAGGAGCCAAGTCGTCATTCTTATTGTTATTTTATTGGTTTCTTCGCTTTATATTCTCTTGATTGGGCGTTTTGAAGTCCTTTTTGTGAATAACTGAATTATGGTTCGTTGTTGTTAAGCCCAATGTGAAGTTCACAGAACAGAAATAGAATTGTGAACAGCTTATGTATCAAGGCAGCTTTGCTGTTTTTCAGAATTACACAGGTAACGTCATGTTAATCTCTTATTTCATTAAATAACAACTGATACATCATCTGACTTTTCACGACATAATTTTTTTCATATATTAATATACAACTGTAATTATTTGCTATTCGTAATTAACAAAAAAATATTATTTTCGGATTATTAAACGAGTTTCTTTATGAGAAGTTTTCTGATTTTACAGAAATAAAAGTAAAATCATTGCCCATTTTAATTAGTCTGAATCATTATAAAAAGCCTTTTGTACATGTGGATTTTTCAATGAATTTCTGTGGAACTTAGTATCTGTATATTGTAACACGTTGTTTTAATTTTTGTAGGTCAGAAGAAACTGATATAATGAAATGTTACAAAATACAGACACTAAGTTCCAATGAAAAATACACTCGTTAGAAAAATAAATATACCAAAGAATAGCAAAAAATATTATTGCTTTCTTTCCTCCTCACATGTACAAATGACTTTTATATTGATTCAGACTAATTAAAATGGGCAATGATACTTTTATTTCTGTAAATTAGGAAACTTCTCATAAGAAATTCGTTTAATAATCTGAAAAGTAAATAGCCATGTTTGCTAATTTACTAATGTTTAAGTTGAAAATGTCCAATATAGACTTCGTTCATTAACTTTACTTTCACAGTTCATTTTCATAAAATTCCTTCAAGTTAATTATTTTTTTTTTTTGAGATTTTATTCGATCAGTTAATTTCCATTTTGTACTAATCTTTGAAGGGACAGTATAAACGTGGATATTTATTTAATATCACAACAACCGCAAACGATATCGTCTTCTAAATTTAGAAGAAAAAAGGTATTCCCTCTCCTAATACGTTATAATCATAATTAGTTCCCGTAAATCAGAGGGAAATGTATTTTCATTTCATAAATCTAACTAATATTTTCTCCATTCTGAAACTATATATCTTTAGTAAAAATAGAAAATTGCTTCGTATCCTATCATTAAATCGTCCCTTTTCAGGAATTAATGGTTTTGTGAACCCTGTGGGTGGATAAGGTGCTTTTGCGTCAAATTGTTATTGGATTGCTTGACGCATCCTTATTAAGGATATATCCTATATACTTTCAATACAGTGGTGTTGACTTTGCATTGCTAAGGTCTTGGGCACATTATGACTACGCCCATAGTTGCTGATCGAGTCACCTTAGACGGCACCGTCAGGTACCACAAATTCTGGTCGTTGGAAGCGTCCTCGTTCTTAGCTGCACCCACTCTTCTGGCCTTTTAACTCGACAAACACTGAAGAATAAGAAGGAATTTATTCCATCTGGTGAACCACCTAACTTCTTCTGTAATGTGGTCCCAACAATCAGTGGCCGTTGCTGGCCCAGTGTTTGGCTCTTAGCCACGTAAAATAAATTAATCCTTAGTATTATAATGAGAGTGTTAACATTAGCTGACAGATGAGATGAATGTATAAAGAAACTTCTTGGTGTCAAAACAGAATATCTCTAGAAGTAAAAAGGTTTTGTTGCATAAGAGTCAACGGCTCTTTGTACCCAATTCTAAGGGGGAATTTACTTTTTTAAGGAGTTTCAGGAGAGTTTCAAGGAATTCCCAACCAGTTTCAACTCCTTTTTCACTGAGTCCCCAAGCGAATTTCAGTGAAATTTCAAGGGCCATTGTTGGCCATTCAGAGGAATTTTCCAAGGAAATTAATTCAATAGAAATTATAAAATAAATTTTAAGAATGAAACAGGTGAATAGTGGCACCAAACAAATTTGATGTCAAAACAAAGGATCTCTGGAACTTGCAAACAAAAAGTAACTTGTTTTCTGTAAAAAAAAAAAAACATTTCAGAAATTTACCCTAGGAGTCTTCAGGGAAGGAGAAGGGGAATTTCAGACGAAAGTTTCAAATTTGAATTTCAGGAAAAATTTCAGGGACTGAAGGTCAAGTTCAGAGGACTAGGGGAACGGGGGTTACTTTGTATTATTTATATATATTTCGCCATATATATATAGGATATTTCGGATATTTCAAGTATATATATTTCAGGTTAATTCATATATATAATTCAATGGATATTATATATATATTTGTAGGAGCCAATGTCAGTGGAACTAGGGAATTTCAGTTTGGAATTTCAAGAAAATTTCAAGGCAAGAAATATGAAGAAATTATACTTTTTCTGGCAAAAAAAACGATACAATAAGGAAATTACGGCGAGGTCACGTTGCCGACCTGACCACGAGAAGGATAAAAGTCTATTTGCGTTGCTTACATACATATATCTGTCAGACATTCTTAGAGCTGGAATAGACTTCTTTCCTCAGAAGTGACTAGTAGATTAGGGCTATATATATATATATATATAATATATATATATATATATATATATATATATATTATATATATATATATATATATATATATATATATATATATATATATATATATAGAATATATATATATATATATATATATATATATATATATATATATATATATATACACTATGATTATATATATATATATATATATATATATATATATATATATATATATATATATATATATATATATATATATATATATATATATGTTTGTGTGTGTGTGTGTGCAAAAGCTGTACGTCTGTCCAATATACATGAAGTTATCCCAATAGAAGTAAATGAACCAATATTTCCCACTACGAAGAATAATAAAATTATACCTTTCGACAGAAACGGTTAATCATTATTCCAGGCCCTTTTCAGAGCAAATGCGTCCCATGTTGCATAAGCATAATTGATTTCATAATTAGGGTAATTTGACATTCATTACTCTTTTAAAATGATGTTGCTTTTTTGCTGAGAGATATTTTGTTAGACGAGTTTTGATATTATATATATATATATATATATATATATATATATATATATATATATATATATATATGTATATACATGTATACATATATATATATATATATATATATATATATATATATATATATATATATATATATATATATATACATGTACATGGATATTTATATACATATATATATATATATATATATATATATTTGTTTGTTTGTCTGTTTTCGACTTTTAAATGATATTCGCTCAGTAAAATTTATTAAAAATATTTCGGAACGGCTTATAATGAGGTAATTTTTGATGCTCTCATACGCAGAACAAATAATTTTCTACACAATTTTCAAACAGTTTAGCGATTTCGTATTTGGAAAATATACAATATACCCATTTCCTCTATTTCCAGAAACTGCACTGACACTTCCTCTCGCCCCACAGATCGAAAAAAATTCCCCAAATACCATGATTATTAGAGAGACAATTAGTAATTATTTTTCCTAGGAATTATGTGATGTGTATCGGAAAACTGGAGCGTTATATATCCACGAAAAATATCTGCATCGAAAAATTATTTGCATCGAAGCAAATCTTCATTATCAAATTAATTATAATTAGATTTTGTGATTTCTGTTGACAAATTACGTTATCGCTTTTTGTGGTTCTGGGACTGTAGTTTGTAAATAAAACATTGCAATTTTTTCGGCAAAAAATACGTTGTACGGAATAAGTTTAACTTCATCTTTCATTATCTTGCATCAGAATTGCCAAGTCCAACTATGATGACGAGACGAAAAGGCCGGTTTGATATATAGATAACGTCTTTCCGTGAGTGGGTTTTCAACGTTAAGGATCGTTGTATATTCTTGATTTCAACGGATTCCCTTGGTTTGATGATAAGAATAGTTGTATATTCTTGATTTCAATGGATTCCTTTAATGATAAGAATAGCGTATATTTTTCGTTTCAAGAATTTAAAGAGAATAGCTACTTTCTTTTTCAATTCATTTTTTCGGCAAGAACAGTTGCACATTTTGTCTTTTAATGGGTTCCTTTCTTCAATTTAGAATAGGTGCATATTCTTTCCTTTTAAGGACTAGTTACAGTAAAATTGATGCGTTCTTTTCATGATTCATTTTGATAGTAAGAATAGTTGCACATTCTTTCTTTTAATGGGATTACTTTTTACCGCAAGAATAGTTGCATATTCTTTCTTTTCAAGAATTCATTTTTGGTTATTTAGCAGTAAAATAGTTCCATACTTTTATTTTAATGGATTTATATATCTTTTTCAGCCGTGTGCTTGAAATGCATTTGGCATTTGTTAATGTGACGTAAGATAAACATTATTTTCTTTGTTTTTCTGGGAAAAACTAACATGTATCATGTCCCTTACCTCCCAAATCACGTATTTGATAAATGTGATTATAATCGTTGACTTTTCTTCAGTGAAAAGATTTATTGCTATAATTTATAAACAGATCATGTTTTATTAATTATTGCTTTTTATTTTATAATAAATTAATTTATACAATAGAAAAAGCCAAAGAATTGTACCTGAACTAGGTCAAACAGGTAAAAAACTGGGAATTAATCTTCATAAAGAAAATTCATTCCACGCTGATTTTAATGTAAACGTATTTGTTGAAGAAAATAAATTAAATGTAATCATAAGAATTATATCTCCTGGCTCCCGTACACGAAATTAATGAAAAACACAACGAATATCGTTATTTAGAATACGAATTACCTGGCGCTACATCTACTAAGGTCACTGAAATTAACATACTAATCTCCGAGACAGAAATGAAAATTATTCCCTTTGATTTTTCTGGGCGTACGATGTATGAGGAATTTTAATTTATGTCTGTCGTATGTAAATAAATAAAATTGAATCTCACGCAATGTAAAATAAAAATTCGTAAACGCTGAAATGTCGTATAAATTTTAATTTATGAAAATGACGTACCATTATTTAGAATAAACAATGCGACACCAATCATAAAACAAATAGCCAAAGAAAAATTCCTCTTCAACGATGGGAAGTCTGCCATGTAAATAACAAATTGAATCTCACTCAATGTCAATTACCGCGTAAACGATAATAACAATATGGTAATGACACCATTTTACAATTAATTACACCGTTATGAAAAAATTAGTAATTTGCAAGCAACCGCGTGATCTTTGAATTGCTCAAACTTTAAAGAACAAAATAATAATATGTCTTCTTAGTTATTATTATGGTATTTGTTCGAATTTCGTCTCTGCTATGCTTTCCTTTAAGGCATTGATTTAATACCTGCTATGTTCCTTGCTTTTCTAATGTAATGACGTGTTATTTAAAAACTGAAGTTTTGATGATATGCTGTTAATTTGGTATACGTATAAGGTTAGAATCTGTTCTAAATACAGCTCAGTGTTTTACTTATTGATTTCTATTCATGGCATAGAAATTAGTAATAAGTTATATTCATATCATATGATTAGTTAACAATAATTACGCGTTGAGAACTTCAACCTATTCAGTAATATAAATCGTAGAGTTTTGTGTACCTTGTTACCTTTTTTAATTATATCCTCATAAGTTTTAACTTTTACATATATTTATTTGTTTGTTTGCAGTTCAAGTATATAATTTTGCGGCTTATTCAACGAAAGGACCTCCATTAAATCAACCGGTCATGACACATTACATAATTCATGTTTACTAAAATCACCCAGTTTCTTCATATTGCTCACAAGCCATTGTATTTGGAGAAGAGAGAGAGAGAGAGAGAGAGAGAGATCAAAGGGATAAACTGATGCTTCACATCACCTACATCAATTCTAGTTTTGTTGAAGATATACCAGTGCAGAGATTTAACACAGGAAAAAGAAAAAAATTATTTACTTTTCAAGGTGCATTTTCCACTGACATTTCTTGTAGTAGAGCATCAGACTGTCTTTCATCCTCTCATTCTCTAATGATAATATAAAATTATAAAGGAACGTTGTTTCTCTCTTCCTTCTCCATAAAACGATCACTCTTCCACCATAACTAGTAATGCACTATCCATTTTTTGTACAAAATGTTCTCTACTCATGTAAGTTCTTTTTTTGTTTTATATGATATATACAGAGTGGACACTCAGCAGGATATTTCACGACCTGGAACTTTCTAAATGTCCTTGTAAATCATTGTCAATCAACAGCGCAGGCAAAGTCTAATCCTTAGAGGAATTCTTAGGTATATTTATTCCAATAGAAGTACCTTGACTTTCTTTTAGGCTTGGATATGGAAGAAAACAAAAAGAGAAAATAAAAAAATATGGGGTATGACATCACTAAAATACACTAAAAAATCTTTACTTTTTTTGCTCCTAGGAATCTGATGGCTTACTGTGCATAATAAAGGCATGTTGGACAATATTGATGCCCAAAAATCTGAAGCAAAATTATTGACGGACAAAATATTAGTTCATAAAAGCTGATCACCTGGGACCACCCTGTCCTTGTTGTAAGTCATAGCGCCATCTATTGTGAGATACAGGAGTATAATACATAGAGATTGTTTACTGGCAGTAAAATATTCTGTCATCTAGACACACACGCACACACAAACACACACACACGCACATACTCGTGCGAGTGCGCGTTGTATAATCATGTGACCGGAGGCTTTGAAAGCGGAATCAATTTGGATTTCAAAAAAGTCGGCTCGTTGATGCCGAACAATTTTTGGAGAGATTTCCTTTACAGATTGGCTGGAAGTACAGTACATTGGAACTAAAAATGAGAGAAAGAGAGAGAGAGAGAGAGAGAGAGAGAGAGAGAGAGAGAGAGAGAGAGAGAGAGAGAGACCCAAGTCGGCTGTTCAATATTATTATCCATAATAGTGTAGCGATTCGTAGGTGAACAAAATGTTCAAAGAATTGGCGTAAAATTATTGTTACCCCATATTAATTTTAATATCTACATAAATAACGAGTCATGAAATCATGTCACCAAATTGTAATAGGCAAGTGTATCATAAAAAAGCACAACTATACTCAGAATTATTAATTAAAGCCTTATGTCACATTTTGAAATATTCTTGAATTCACAATAAATGTACAAAGAATATGTTGTTAAACTATTTTTTTATGGACATACAACAAAAGAGCAGCTATTAACTAAAGAGAAAATGTTTATCAATATTGAATTCAGTCTGTGACCCTCCTTTGGCAAAAAGCAATGATGAAAATGTTAATATTTTCTTTCATTAGTGAGAAGTTTATCATGTATTAAAAATAATACATAACTATTCCTTTTGTCTTTGAGCAAAAATATTTTTTTAGGATAAAAAGAAAATTTTAGGCAGGGAAATGAAAGAACTTGACCCTGTTGGCAGGAATTGGGTTCGGAAGATATACCGAAAGAAATTCTTTCCAGGAACTGGAATTTTAAGAATTTTTTTGCCTCCGAAGGTCAAAGTCTTTCTTACAGCTTCTTCTCAGCTGTTTAATTTTCATCAGAAATATGGAATGTTTAAAAAAACTGGAAGGTTTTCAATATACAAGGATTTTTTTCTATATATCTTTATTTATGCCTTCGTTGCTTCTAATCTAGCATATGATTTTTTATGCAGTTTTTAAAGTTTTCTCATATAGTAAAAATATGAAAAAAAGTTAAACCATAAGTGACGGAACCATGTTAGTACTATATATGGAATCTACTGGTCACTTTTTGCTAGATACGTACGTAATTGTAATAACACAATGCCCTCTTAACTTCTGGAATTCTTCACACTTTTCCGACACACTTGTCACTATAAAACCTTAAATCCAAATACAAGAATATGAAGTCATTCTGATGTCCGTAGTGGGGTTCGAACCCGCGAGAGTGCCAGAACGAGATCACGTTGCTGACCACGTAGGATAAAATCTATCGCCGCTCAAATTCATACATGCTGTATTAAAAGTTGGAATAGACCGATGCAAAACTTTGTCTGGAAGGTTTTCAATATAAAATGGGTTTGTTGTTTATCCTTGCCCGCCCCCAAAAATCACATTAATCACATAAATGTTATTTTTAACTTAACCGTCTTTATCTTCCTTGAACCCTTACACCTGATGTCTATATCTGCCACTACGAGAGAAACTTACTAAAAAAATAAAAAATAAAAAAGATAAATATAAAAACTTCCTAGTAACCAAACCATGTGGCGCTTCGTAAAAAAAAAAAAAATCCCAGAAGGTGAAGAAAAACTTCCGGAGTATCCTTACCGTCTGGCACTACACGAGAGGCATTTAAGAGAAGAAAAAACTTTTCCATTAACGCTACTCGCAAACCATAAAAAACACACAAAAGAAAACATAAGCTCTTTAATAAGAACCATCCACATGCCATCGTTTTAAGAATTGTTTTAATTAAGAAAGGTTTGTAGGCACTCGACATTCGACTGTACACGTAGTTTTTCTGTAACGGATGTGACCTTTGGAATGAGTCGATATCTATCGAGTTATCACTGGACTCCACACTCGACGGTTTTCTTCAATAACGGGAATAACATTGGAATGGGTCGACATCTATCGAGTTATCACTGGTCTCCACATTCGACTTTTTTCGGACTCCGATTTCTATCATTCGACTCCACATTCGACGGTTGTTTTCGGTAACGGGAATAACAGTGGAATGAGTCGACATCTATCGAGTTATCACTGGACTCCACATTATCATTGGAATGAGTCGATTATTACACTCTCGACATCCGACTCGACATCCGACGATACCCGTAGTTCTCACGTAATGGAAATGACATTGGAATGAATCGACATCTGTCGAGTTAACAGCACTGACTATCGCCTGTGTAGACACCCGACAATCGACTATGCATAGTTTTCTGTAACGGAAATGTCTTTAGAGTGAGTCAGCATCTGTCAAGTTACTAGTGGAAAGCGCCTAAACAGACACTTATCATTCGACGGTTTTTTTCGGTAACGAAAATAGTGTTGGAATGAATCGGCATATGTCGAGTTATCCCTCAAAAGCGTCAGTATAGACAGCTCGATATTCGACAATATGCGTAGTTTTTCTGTAATGAAATAACCTTGGAATGAATCGACATTTGTCGAGTTAACATTACTAAATACCTTTTATTCATACACCTCATATATTCATGCACTGTAGTAATCTTCAAGTAATTTTTTATATTCCTCTAATTGTTATACCTGCCAAAAGTAAAACTTCTTAATTATTTTCCGATTGTATAATATTTATCTTTTCATATCAGAACCAAATTTTCTCCACTTGTTTACTCTCCTTCACGAAATTAATAACGCTACATCAACCGGATAAGGCTCCCAGATTGATCACACCAGACATAAATAACGCGAGAACATAATTTATTAGTTATTAGAAAGTACCTGAACTGAAAAGGTAATTAGTATGAAAGAAAGGAATGCAAGGAATGCGTTTGTTCCCATTGACTTTGGCTTTGCTTTTTCTGAAACAAACTTCCTTGTAATGTGTAACTTCACTCCATCTTTGTAAAAAATATAATTTTACGACCCGGCTAATGATCAAGACAAACCAATAAAGAGAGAGAGAGAGAGAAAGAGAGAGAGAGAGAGAGAGCAGGTAATTAGCCTTCCTGCCGTTTTACATGTAGTTACCCGTATAATTAGTATGTAAATCAAAGAGGTATGTGAGAGAGACAGACAGACAGAGAGAGAGAGAGAGAGAGAGAGAGAGTATGCAATTCCCTTTATTTTTTATGCTAATCCTAAGAACCCTTTTCCCTTTTCACTGGAGATAAATTTATGTATTTACCCTACTTTCCCTATACCCAGTATGTTCACGTTCATTCTAATAAAATGCAGATAGAATGAGAAGAAATTAGATAAATAAATACTGATTAAACTGGGAAAACTCTAAACAGATATGTCCAGAAAAAATTTTTCAGATTTGTCTCTCTCTCTCTCTCTCTCTCTCTCTCTCTCTCTCTCTCTCTCTCTCTCTCTCTCTCTCTCTCTCTCTCTCTATTGACGGTAATAGTTAGGCCCCTAGCTAATCATAATTTCGTCAACGAAGGAACTATTCGGCATTACCTTTCAAAACATCAAAGATTGGTTAACGCCTGTAACACGTTGTTACAAGGTTAATCAAAATAAGGAAAAAAATTCAAAAATCAAAGCGTAGTAATTAGTATGAAACTGTGGTAGTCTAGGTTAAGCGGCAGTAGGTCACAATGAGGCTGAGAGCAAGACCGGGTCAGTGAATGATCAAATCATACTTTGTTCACGCGTTTCTCCGTCCGTTTAAAACGATGCAAATTATGTCGATACCTATGCACGCTAAAACATTGATAAGTATCACCGGAAATAACAGTAAATATCTTGGCAAAAAATGCTGTGGAATCCTCTTCAAATGTTTAATGCCTTTTTTCCAAAGGTTTTATGCCTATTTTTCTCAAGGTTTTCATGTTTTTTTTCAAAGGTTTTTACAATGCCCCCTTTTTCCAACGGTTTAATGTTTTTTTTTTCCAAAGGTTTAATGCCTTTTTTCCTAAGGCTTGATGCCTTCTTCCAAAGTTTTAAATCCTTTTCCAAATGTTTAATACCTTTTTTTTTCAAAGGTTTAATTCCTGGTTTTCCCAGAGTTTAATGCCTTGTTTCAAATGTTTAATTACTGTACTTTTCCAGAGGTTCAATACCTTTTTTCCAAAGGCTTGATGCCTTTTCCCCAAGGTTTAATGCCTTTTTTTTTCAAACGTTTAATGCCTTTTTCAAAAGGTTTAATTCTTTTTTTTCCCAAAGGTTTAATTCCTTTTTCCAATGGTTTAGTGTCTTTTTCCAAAGTTTAGTGCCTTTTGTCAAAAGATTTAATTCTTTTTCCCCCTTTAATTTTTTCTAAAGGTTTAATGCCTTTTTTTATTCAGGCTAAAAAAAAAAACTTTTAAAAAAGTTTTGGTGGCGAAGAGCGTAAACAAAAAACTCATTAGCGCTAAGAGGATAACGGGGATATAGTTACGCTCTCACGTCATAATCAAATTTTGCCCGAAATTTACGATGTTTTTCGGAAGCATGTTATGACGATGTTTGCCGCCATGCAACGATGTAAAAGGAACTGTTTATGCTCGCTCTGCTATATTCTTCGTTTTTTGTTAAAGGAAAATGGCTCAGCAAATTCGTGGGACGAAATATAGTGCACAAATTTGTTATCGCAGTGCGGACAAAAATATGACCTGCATTTCTTACAGTGTTTAAGTAAATAATTACATAAAAAATTATTAATTAATTTTGTAATAAAGTAAAGTTTCGCTTTTCATTGCCAACAGTTTTTAAAACAAATCATTATGCATGATCATTAATTGATGTTACTTATTAATTTCTCACAGTGTTTAGAGCAAATTATTACTTGAATAATTATCATTTATTTTTCTGATAAAATAACATTTCGTGTAAATTTCCAACAGCCTTTAAAACATATAATTAAGAATGCTTATTAACTAATACTGTCATGGATTCGTCTTCATTTGCATTAATTACAAATATACATTTCCTTTATTCATCTCTTGCTGTATATAAGCAAATACTGTGTAATTCTGAACTAATTTTGCGATAAAGTAACAATTCGCTTTACGTTTCCAAAAGTTCCTTATCAATATTGTCCTGAATAATTATTAACTAATATTTTAATTGATTCGATTTCAATTGTAATATTCACAGAAATATTTAACCTTTGTTTCATTTCTTGTAATATTTAAGGAGATAATTACTCAAATAGTTATTAACTAATATCACAATGAAGTATGCTTCTCTTCATATCCAACAGTCTTCTCTTAAGACAAATAATTACGAATAATTTTTAACTAATTTTGCGATGAATTCTTTTCAGTAGTAATACTCACAAAAAATATATTGCATTCATTTCTTACAGTATTTAAGGAAATAATTACTCTAATAGTTACTAAATAATATTGCGATACAGATTTCGCTTTTCATTTCTAACAGTCTCTAAAACAAATTTTGCATTGAATTATTGTTAACTAATTTTGCGATAAAATGCATTTCGTTTTCATTTCATAAAAGTCTGTACAAACACATACTGAATAATCACCAACTAATATTCTCACTGATTCATTTTCAATATTAATATTCAAAATAAGTGTGAGGTTACGCAGTGTTTTCACAGCGGAATCGTCGATTTATTTAATAAAATTTCTGTGCAATGTCACAAAAACGGACATGCTATTAATTGATTTTGTATTAGGAAGTGTCGGCCTAGGACCGAAGAATTGCATGACTAATATTATCATTTTACCACAAATAGTCAGTGAACCTCTCACTAATTACAAAAATAAGTCCATTTAATATCAGGTAATTTGACCCTACTTTTTCATAGACAAATTTGGTGTTCATATAAGATTCTTTCGATGTGAATGTTACATTTGATTTTTGTTACCTCGATGTGCATATTCGACTTGATTTTTACTTCGATGTGTATATTAGACATTATTTTTTGTTGCAGCCAATTGAATGTATGGTCAAGGTATGAATAAAATTACAGTAATTTCAACTTATAGGGATGTCATGGAGTCAAACTTGTTCATAAAATCACCGGTCTTACAGAAAGATCCTCCCTCATACAAACACTGCCCAACCCCAGTCATAAGGTATTTATATAAAATCCCACGGCAATAAAAGTGCAATCAGATCCCCTGTAGTACTTACATCTCCGTGTGGCGCACTGTAGACATTACTAAAGGGTGTTTGCACTATCCCTTCGGTCCCTAGCTGCACCCACCTTTTAGCCTCTTACTTAACATCCCTTTCCCCTTCCTTTCTTCAGTCTTGCTGTCCAACATCTCCAACCTTTACTTCTTGTGTAACTGTGTGGTTTCCTCCCCTCTCCACCTTTATATCCGTGTACTTCATTTCGTTTTATTTACGTTATCTCGCTTCCAACCACTCCAATTCCCTCTTTTCACTGTCTTAACCTTTGAATGGGCAGTGCCCCAGTGCTTCGCCTCATAAGCTAAACTTCATGAACTCAGGTTCGTTATTCTCTCTCTCTCTCTCTCTCTCTCTCTCCCTCTCTCTCTCTCTCTCTCTCTCTCTCTCTCTCTCTCTCTTACAAGCTCTTCGTTGGAGGAGTGGATAGAGCTTGCGATATTCGTTCCCGGCTAATGAAGAATTAGAGGCTGTGTATTTCTTGTGATAGAAATTAATTTTCATCATAATGTAGTTCATTTCCATCCAGTTGGTTCTTATTCAAAATCTAATCAAAAGCTGCAAAACTCAGTGGGTGAATAAGCTTAAGCTAAAATATACCCTCTCTCTCTCTCTCTCTCTCTGGCATCTCTCTCTCTCTCTCTGAATAAATTGATTAAAATTTCCAAAACAAAAATCAAAAATATGAAAACCCGATGAACAAATTGATTAAAAAAAAAAATCGTGAGCGCCATCAGTCAAACTGGAACACCATTTGATGAATTTTATATCAACTGATGAATATTTGATTCCAGAATTTGATCGTATTCAGGATATTTCAATTTACGATTTGCTGTTTAAGCGTCGACTGCGAATACGTAATTATGACCCACAAAGGACGCGTGCCCTGAGCTCTCATTCAGCTTGAAGCCGGCATTTTCCATCAAATGGTCTTTCGCTTTGACAGAGGCCTTCAGAGCAGCTTTTTGAAATGGGGAATACTGACTGGTCAGCTACTCAGTTCTCCATTATGGCGGTCATGTCGAAACAGGAAATTCACCGAATAATTATCGTAAAATATTATTACATTATTATATAATATTATCAGACGGACGTAATGGGCAGTATGAACCAATGGCCGACTACTCACCGGGTTGTCAAATTACAGTTCGTAAAATAATTAATTACGTAACTGATCCGATTTGTTGTTCAGTAAGTGCGTGGCATTCATAAAATCATTTTAATGATTCCATCGGCAATTACCTTAATGCACAAACATTTTAGATATACTGTAGATGCGATCACGCCTACACGCGTTATATATGTGTGTGTGTGTGTCTGCGTGTGTATACATACATTATACACACACACATTTATATATATATATATATATATATATATATGTACCTCTTCGTGTGTGTGTGTGTGTATGTATATCCGTGCATATATATGACTATTTATCACATCACCGTGATTCATATAATTCATACAAAATCAGAAAGCTACAAACGTCCTTTAATATCAATCTCGCTCTCTCTCTCACTCATAAATAATATATTTTATATATATTATATAGTTGATAACAAGTAAATCCCGTGCTGGTTCGATACTTATTATCAACTAAAAATTCAGAATTTGATTCCGTTTATATACGATTTTGCTGTTTATTATGCCGAGGTAGAGCGTTATGACCCATGGCCGCGTGCCCTGATATTAAAGCCTTTCTCTTTCTTTCATATATATATATATATATATATATATATATATATATATATATACATACATCGCATATAATTTCCGATGAGGCATCCAAGCAATTTCACGGACGTTAATGTGAGTCTTCGACAGATTGTTCTCCTGAAATAGTTCGCTTCCAGGAGAAAAATACAGAAAATTTTTAATGAAAACATTTTAATAAAGATGCGATCAACGTTAAATAGGAAGATCAAGTATATCTGGATTTTTCATCTATATATATATATATATATATATATATATATATATATATATATATATATACATATATATATATATATATTTATTTTATATATATATATATATATATATATATATATATATATACATATAATATCCATATAATATTTATATATATTTTATATATATATATATATATATATATATATATTTATTAAATTCCTTCTTTCGTGTAATTTTTCCTCCTGGAAAACGATCTATCGAAGCAAACTATTTGAGGAAACGATCTGTCGAAGACTCAAATTATCCGTGAAATTGTTTTATGCCTCATCGGAATTTCTTCCC
This sequence comes from Macrobrachium rosenbergii, assembly GCF_040412425.1. NCBI lineage: Eukaryota > Metazoa > Arthropoda > Malacostraca > Decapoda > Palaemonidae > Macrobrachium > Macrobrachium rosenbergii. Next base: position 47,348,494 of record NC_089795.1, read on the forward strand.
AAACTTTATCATTTTTTTCCGATTTCTTTTTTTATTTTTTTATAATTATCTAATTGGAGTATTTTAGTCCCGTGGATATTTTAAGATATACGAGTGAATAGAACTTGAGATGAGTTATCTGTAATTTTTAATCTTTCAGTTTAAGCAAAAATTTTCATAAATGTTTTTTATCACACATGGAATTATATCCATAATGATAATTCATTTGGGCCCGGGTGAGTCTTGTGAATAAAAGGCTAAATTACACCACTAATGAATACTTTAGTGTATACGTTAGAATTTTCCATTCATACCTTTTCCTCGGAAGACCAGAAACTAGATAGTTAGACAAATCTAGACAGTATTCGGAAAGTAATACACAACCACGCAATGTTCAACCTGAGTAATGTTTAATGATCACATGAGGACTTAACATTTAGTTGTAAAAATTTCGTTAATGCACACAAAAATTATTTTATGACCCACAGATAATATGTGGAACTGGATAAAAATTTAGGCCAAGGCCAAGGAAATTCATTCAGCGTTGAAACTGTTTGCAGAAGGTTTGAAAGATGAAAAATTTGCACTATGAAACAATTGTTAGGAACAATTGTTATTGGAAAGTAAGATGGGAGGTAGAGAATATGAAAAAGTGAAAAGGCTGAAGGACGTTGCAATCCAGAACCTCAGGAATTTTCAGTGCAGCGTAAGATCACTTTCTTTCTGCCATATCGACAACTGTAACCATGTTTTTGCCAGTTTAAATAAAATGCAGTTCTTCAGTCGTTTGATTTTAAAAGAATAATTAGTCAAAACACAAATATAAAAACCAGAAATAAATAAAAAAAAAATCATTCCTTGATAAAAACCGGTTCCCTAAAATCTTAGAAACAGGTCCCTCTTTATATATTCATGGAGTAATTTCAGAATGTATTTCATGTAAGGGGGCACCTTGTTTTCCTTTTCCTGGTCCAGTTTCACTCTGATATAGAGAGCAAGGGGGAGAACTATTAATTGCTTTTGCCTGGATAGATAACGATTTTAAAAAACAACAAATCAAATTTTTTAAAAAGCGTAGAAATATTTCTATCATTGTATTTCTATTTTCATCATTTTTAAATATATAGTTTATTAATCCTGCGTTTTCATCATCAGTTTCTTTGCATCTTTTTTTGTTCCTGGATGACAAATGTTCGCAAACTCGAAATTGATTTCCATAAAAATATAATTTATAACTGCCAGAAAGATAGACCGAAAATCATAATTTTACTTGAATTATTATTTTTACAAACATTGAAATTTAAATTTTGGAATAAAGATAATGAAAATTTCTAAGTTTTAAGCTGAATAAGTTTAATCAGGAACTAAAACACTTAAATAAAATTCAAAAGTAAAAATGTCTTTTTTTTTTATTGGTCAAACATCAGAAAATATGTAATTAAAAGTATGAACATTTATTATATATATGAAATAAAATATATAATAAAATATATATAATTAACAACATAGGTGAATGGAAAATAATAGATATATAGTGTGTGTGTGTGTGGGTGGGTGGGTGGGTTCAACAACTAATATCCATGTAGACTATGCAAAGACATTAAAAATTCAAAAATGATTTATTCCTAGAAATTCGAGCACTGAATTTTACGTTGCATAACAAAAAATTTTAAATTCTTGGTTAATTCTCTTCCAAATAGAGAACTAGAACATTAATTTCAGTTTACAGTCACTTTAATGTCTCTCTGTTTAAGAAGGAGCCGAATCCTTCCTCTGAGGTTGTCTTAAGTGAATACAAACTAGATTTTTTTTCTTTAATTATCATGGGGGTGGTGTTACTTAATGCAAATATAAATTTGAATAAGAAATATGAAAAGGGAATTTTAAGGAGTTTTAAATCCAGAATCAGTCAATTCTTAAAAAAAGGTAAATAAATGAAATCCTTTCTTTACTCCTTTTATAAACCGTCCGGTTCCTTTTCAGGCGCCATAAGCATCATTGCAGTCGAGACTTTTTCTTCTGTTTTATTTTGCAGCAAAATAAGGAATGCGTGAGAGGTAACAATGCATTGCACTACATTGCATTGCATTCAGACGGGAAATGGAGGGGAAGGGGAGAACGGGGAAGGGGAAGAGAGAACTAATTCTGCAAGAGACGTCTTCGCGGAATAATCTTTCTTTACATTGCGACTGAAAGCGAATCAGTGAGGGCGTGATAAGCAGAGGAGAGGAAGAGAGAGGACAGAGATAATATGAGAGAGTATTAATCGGTAAACACCGATAACCTAGTATATAGATAACAGACGATGAATAAATGAAAATTAGTTTTACAGTTAGAAGAGAAAACGCGCCGTAAAATGTCGCAATTATTTTGTCGGTGCTGAAGATTTGAAAACGTCCTGAAATTCTCATTTACCTTTCGTATATCACTCGTAAAAAAATGTGCTCTTTGCTTTATAAGTCATTTCGAAATACAAACACATGCACACACACACACACACACTCATATATATATATGTTCCATATATATATATATATATATATATATATATATATATATATATATATATATATATATATATATATATATATATATATATATATATACTTTTTACAGATATATATATGTAATTATAATAGCTACAATACCGTCATGGATACATATGTAATTATAGCCACAATATATTTATATTTTTGGATATTGTATATAAAGCCTTAAGATAGGTGCATAAATATAAGAAATTCTGATGTCCGCTAACATAACAACGACAATGGTACGTCGTTCTGATTAGCGGACGACGTTCCCCGTTCCCATACCGCACATCAGAATGTGCATATTTATTGCAGATCTAATAAATTAACTGCTCTAATAACCAAAACAACCGAATAAGACATTGTCCATTTATTACAACCTACGTAGCAGCGGAACATTGGAAATCATACAGTATATATATATATATATATTCGACCTGAGCGATATGATATATATATCATATAATCATTTTCGATGTATTTCGCGAATAATGTTGCAATTACCGTCGTTATATATATCATATATTATATATTCTAGTTTGATACGCGTTTTTATATATATATCAAATTTACGTTATTTTATTTTTATATTTAATGCAAAAATATATATATATTCTTTCTATACTCTGCAGTTCCTATTATCTTCTGTATTTTTTTTCATGTTGGCAAGATAAATGAACTGCTCTAATATTCAATATAGCCGAATGAACGTTGTCCATTTGTTTCAACCTCAAGCGGAACATTGCCCCTGTAGGCTTCTTCGATATCATTGGTTACATCCTGAATAATAATAATAATAATAATAATAATAATAATAATAATAATAATAATAATAGTAAATAATATTGGAGTGTATTCTTTGGATATATGACATTGCAAGTCAGTAGTCAGTAGGCCTGTTCTTAGCTATGAATATAGTTAATTTCTGAATAATAATAATAATAATAATAATAATAATAATAATATCGTAGTAGTAGTAGTAGCCAGCAGTAGTAGTAGTAAGTAGTAGTAGTAGTAGTAATCTGGAGTTCAGAGTTATTTCTGAATAACAAAGTTGGATTTTCATTAACTTATACGTTTTTTCTCTACGCTCGTTCCTCCTGACGCGATGCAGAAATTCCTGAAGGTTTTTCTTTGACTAGGCAATTTCTATACCCGTGTAAGAATGAGATGCGAAGGAATACATTCAGGCAGATAAGCATCTCCGCCAAAGGGGAGTCCTGCCCGCACAGGAAAATCCTACTTTTCCGCTGTTGCACCAAACATTTTCATGTCGCGTTTCGCTGAATTCGATGTTTTTGTTTGTTTTTTGTTTGCGTTGGGGATCTTTTTTTTATTTGTTCTTCCTTGTCGTGGCCTCATGTTAGGTTGAATTCGGTGTTTTTCTTCTTGCATTTGTTCGTTTTTTTGTTCGTTAACGCATTGATTGCCTTGTCTTTTATTTTTATTAAATGCTGTGTAATTTTTTCTAATATATTCTTTAAAAGAAGTGTTATGCATATGTCTCATAGTGTTACTAATGTTTTGTTGATCGTGGTAGTAGATCTATAAGTATCCTCTTCATATTTATTTATTTTCCGGATGTTGTCTAATATATTTTAGAACGTAAAAAAAGAAACTAAAGTACCAGACATGTCTCTCATTACTGCCGTTGATTTATTTATAAGAACATACTGTTAGAGCAGCTTTAAATATCTTAAGCAAAATAAATTGAGAATGTGTCCTTTGCCAAAGAAAGTCGTTTCTATGAGCCAAAAGCTCTCGTTTTCTCCGAACATGCTAGAGTTTAAAATGCAAAATATTTGTGTGTGTGAATATTACAAGCCACAAAATACAGATTATATACCTACTTAATCACTCTCGGAAAAAAATGATAGGAAAATTGAAATACATATGTACAATTATATTCGTAATTTACTAGAGTACAAAGATTGATAGCTCAATGATTGCAGTAATTTATTTGTAAAGAATACGAGAATTGCAGTACAAAGCGTACAGAATTATCTGTAATTTACAGAAATACGAATGTAAATAATTCCTGTTTACAGTAATCTAAGATAAATTCGATACGCAGTTGTAATAATGACCACAGAGGGCGTTTGTGACAAAGAGCTATCACAAAGGACTTCCGTGTGAATTCACACCGGTGAGTACCCTCGTCTATCCTTCGCTCATGAGTGAGATGGCTGTCTCATTCCTCATTCACGTCCAGATATCGTCCATAAATGTCATTTTCGACCGGGTCAATTCACCTGGCAATATCCATCATCTGGTGACATCCGCAATGAGAGTCGTTGTTGCCATATCGCTAAATGGTATTTATGCCATCTGTTTAGAATGATAAATTAATTTTGCCTTTATAGATATACAGATAAAACAGCATTGATGAATATTACAGGTAATTGGGATACAGTGCCATTAGTAATGGTTTATGAATTAATGGTGTTATATCAATGCTTGTTGCGATATTCGTTATTTGTCTTTCGTAAGGAATCGTTTGTAAACGGATAATACAATCAAATATGAATCCATAGCTCGGCCACATTTATAAAACTGAGATTCGTTAATGCCTATGAAATCTGTTATCATAATGAATCATCAGAAAACTGATTAAGCTTACAACGAATTTTCTTAAGCCTTTTACAGTAACAACATTTAACTTGTCATTTTTGTACATTGCTACGTTTGAAATATACCATGGCATGACTCAGCAATTTTATTCTTTCTATAATTCTAAACATTAATTAAAAAAACGTTTCTTACAGCATTGTTTGGGAAAGTTGATGAGGAAAAAATCTAATCGGCGTCTTTGCTTATTTTGGAAACATTATTACTATAGAATTGAATCATTGTTTTTAGTTTTCTCGGCTTCCTACAATATTGGCGAGACTTAGAAAGTGGAGGAGTTACCACAGCACTCGGAAAATACCTTCAGGTAAAAATGCTTCTCAACAAACGGGAAAAATCTATTTTCAATATAAAAAAATAAGTTTCTTTTTAGAGTAAGTGAAATATTTCCCATGACAACGCAAAAACGTTAGTAGAAACATAGGTGAGTCAAAAATCTTCACAGCTTTAATCCAGAGCACTGTCAAGGCGGACGGGGTGCTACAATTTCTACAAGGGTCTTATGTCCTGGATTAATCAGATGAGTCGAAGCTAGAAATAAAAACATGGGTCGAAATTAATTGAAAATAAAAGGTTAAATTTTTTACAGTCGAGAAAAATCACTGCGACTTTTTGCCCTTAGAGGAAATGGCAAGATTTTCCATGATGAAATTGCTGTCAGACGCTTCTCTTTATGAATACTGAAGGCGCATGTATACCAGGCCCTCCCCTAACCTTTCTTGGTGGTCACCCATCCAGTTACGAACAAAACCCAAGTGGCTGAAAATTAAGATATTTGAAATTTTTGCAGTCGAGAAAATAAACAAGCGACTTCTTGCCCTAAAACGCAATGGCGCAAGATTTTCGGAAAAGTAACATGGAACAATATTGCTCGCTTTCTGCCTTGTGAACATAAAAGGCGCATACATGTCGAGCCCTTCGGGCCTTTCTCAGTGGTCACCCGCTAGCGGCTGACCAAACCCAAAGTTGCTGAACTACGCTAATAGAAGAACACGTAGCAAACGAAAATGCAGCAAAGTAAAAGTGATAACAAACCCTAATAAAAACAAATAAGAACGAAAACGCTGGAAACGGAAAAAAGTAAATAATCTACCAACACCATAACAGCCAGGCAGAGCAGAATCACTGGCAAGGTTAGCTTGACTCAGTTGATAAAAGTGGCGCTGAGCAAGAGGGCCAATTAAGAGACATAAAGCCAACGCTGATAGCGGACACAGTTCAAATGAGGGCAGCACGCAATTGAGGAGCTGTGGTAGAGTGAAGTGATCTTGATAAGAATAACTTCGTCAGAATAAAAATCACTTTATAGAATATGTGTTTGCCATGCCTGGCTGAATTGTTGGGAAATAATAACTTCTCCATGCTGAAATATTCTGTTTGTGTTAACTGTTTCAGTTAATCAGTATAAAGAAACTAACTACACTACACATATAATAACTGATTCAGATAGAAAATAAATAACGCACACAGAATTATAATCTATTCAGTATTGAAAACAATACACACAATACAAAGAAGTATAATTTAATTGATTCTGTATAGAAAATAACTGCAAAGAATACACAGAAATATAGTCTAACTACTCTCAGTACTACTAGCATAATTTTTGGCTAGATTAATGAAGCCAGTAACCTTAAAGTTAGGTACGATCAGAATCCTGGATCAGGTTATGTTGGGGAAAATTGGAAATTAAGATGAAATTACCATTTCCATTTCATTGAGCCTAGAATTTTGCACAGTGTCTTGCTGGGAATGCCGAATGACACGTACAGTTTTATCAAGTTATTAATGCTGAATTGTTTAGAACACAAGTAACAGTGTTCAGTAACTGTTATATTTAAAGAAAAACAAATATAACGGAAGGAACTCTCACGCTGAGATGTCAAAAAACGATGCAATATTGATAAATATACTACATTGCAGCCAGTAGTTATGCTGACACTGATGTGGAATCCATAATCTATAAATGAAAAATAGAGAAACGATTACCTCAGGAAGAAAGAAAAAGGAACGACTGATCTCCATCAACATAAGCTGACTGATCCTGGAGTGCGACGCAATGCAAGAGAAACTCCGAAAAGAATACAAACATTTTTTTAGCTAGAATTGAATGGTGGGTGAGGCGAGACAAAGGAACGCCAGTGCAGAAAAAAACAACAAAAGACAAAAAAAACCGTTTTTGATGAAAAGTTTCTGAAATCACAGACTCATTCAATCAGACAGATGGATTCTCATTTTATTCTGGTTCCCAGAATCAGAATAATAAAATCGGAAGTAAATGACACAGCTCAAATTCCTTTCATCAAAGAGACTGCATGCCAGGGAGGTCTCTCATCTTGTGTTGTGAAAATGTCACTTTGGTATTCATTTAAGCGAAACGTAACATGATTTTCAGGGCATTGAAAATCAACAATACAAACATACATATGAATGATATAATATATATACACACACAACACACACACACACACACACACACACACACACACACACACACATATATATATATATATATATATATATATATATATATATATATATATATATATATATATATATATACACACACATATATATATATATACATGCACACACATATGTAGATATATATACAAATATGTATGTATGTATATATGTATGCATGTATGTATGTAGTATATGTGTGTGTATGTATGTATGTACAGTATGTATATATACATTATACATACATACATATTTGTGTATATATACATATATACATACATTAATATTTGTATATATATATATGTGTGTGTGTGTGTGTGTGGTGTGTGTATATACATACTGTATATATATATATATATATATATATATATATATATATATATATATATGTGTGTGTGTGTGTGTGTGTGTATGTATATATATATATATATATATATATATATATATATATATATATATATATATATATATATATATATATAAATTTATCATCACAGCGTGATTTATATACATTCATGTAGCTGTTGTGTCGTTTATCAATTCACTTTTAGTATATCCCGATGTTATCACCGAAGTGGAATTTTTTAAGTGACAGATGGATCGTACCGCCGGACCATTTATCACAAAAAATTCATAATTCCCATCAATATTCAGATATATGGATATTAAGCGACATTCAATATATATATATATATATACAGTATATATATGTATATATATACACACAAACACTTATACTAATGCACAAAATCACAACACTCTAGATCTATGAAACACCATATTTAAGGCAGCCAGTCCCCTTCCCCGAATGAGAGGGAACAGCAATTAAGGCCAGTTACTGCTGGCTAACAAGTACAACTTCCGCGCTCCGGGAGACACGAATTTTTTTGGATGTTGAAATGTTCACCCCCATGGGGTCCATTTGATTATGAACGCTCTCTCTCTCTCTCTCTCTCTCTCTCTCTCTCTCTCTCTCTCTCTCTCTCTCTCTCTCTCTCTCTAGCTAGTACTTTTGAAAGAGTGTTCATTTCTTATTTCTTTTGGTAGTAAATGGGTTGCTTGTGTGCGTATATATATATATATATATATATATATATATATATATATATATATATATATATATATATATATATATATACTATATATATATATATAATACGTGTGTATGCACACACGTATGTATATATATATATATATATATATATATATATATATATATATATATATATATATATATATATATATATATATATATATATATATATACCATCCCATACTCCTCCTTTCCAGAACCACTGCTGGAACAGGCTCCGCCCGGAACGACGCTGGAAGAAGAGCATTAAATGTCATAGTATTCCCAGAACAGCTGGTTGAATACGTTGCCATATGGATGGGCATTAATTCATGATCTCAATAGTATTTGCAACTATGGAGGTTTGCATGTCGGCGTTCCTCTGCCCTCGCTTCAATGCGCGGATACGATCAGCTTCAAGTAGGTACGCGTTAATCCTCCCGTCTGTCGTCCAGAGAGAGAGAGAAAGAGAGAGAAAAATCGCTATTTTCATTATAATTTCCCAAGATAAAATCGCCCTTTTCATTTATTTTCCAATTAGAAAAATCACTTATTTCATTTACTTCCCTATAGAAAAATCGCTAGGTTCATTATTTTCCCAGTATAAAAATCGCTATCTTGAGCTGTTTTACAATATAAAATTCGCTATATTGATTTAGCTTAATAGAAAAACAGCTTTTTTGAGTTGTTTTCCGACAGAAAAATCGCTTTTTTTTTTATTTATTTCCGATAGCAAAAAAATTTTTTTTTGAATGACGGCAGTTTGCAAATAAACGCAGCTTTTGTACCCTACTTGCCCGAAAATACTCTCTCTCTCTCTCTCTCTCTCTCTCTCTCTCTCTCTCTCTCTCTCTCTCTCTCTCTCTCTCTCTCTCTCTCTCTCTCTCTCTCTTCCCTACAGGCCGCATCAGGTGTACCTAACAGACGGAAATGTGTCAATCTCAGACGGATAATTGGTACCTTCCTGAGGTTCACCTGGTTAATTTGATGTCACGTTTATCCCGTGTTTGCGCTCATGTGTTATACATGTGTCAGACATGACCTCGTTGATTCCTCGCAGGTGATAACAAACATGCAATGGACTTTCCTACTTGTTGCTCGTGTTCTTGTTTTCTGTTTATTTCTTCTTGTCTTCATGTGACACTTTTATTTCCTGTTACTCATTGTAAGTTTAGTCGATTCTATCTTCCAAGTTCACTAGTATTGTGTATTAATCCTTTAACTGAATGATTTGTTGGAGTCTGCCCCAAATGATTACTACATGAATAACTATAATATATATATATATATATATATATATATATATATATATATATATATATATATATATATATATATTATATATATATATATATATATATATATATATAATATATATATATATATATATATATATATATATATATATATATATATATATATATGTGTATATATCTATATACATACATGCATACATATATGCATACATATTACTCTCAAGAAACATTTTCTTGCAAAAAATTTCTTCCTATGAAAATCTTTGCTTTTTTAAATAACGAATCAAAAAAGAGATAATTTCCTCAAGAATTCCGGTGAGTCTCTTCACGTTGAAATAGCTCTCTCAAGGAGACATTTTGAAAGAGGAGAACTGCATATGACAGGTGTAATTAGGTCGACAAGCCACCGTCTTCAAATGAGGAAAACGAAATTCTTCTAGTTAACCAATTATAAGCTTTTGAAAACTCGAAATTTTGACTGAGAGAGAGAGAGAGAGAGAGAGAGAGAGAGAGAGAGAGAGAGAGAGATAGATACTTGAATTTGCGGATAACAAATTTTTTGGTTAAGAATTTCTAAATTTAAAACTCCTTTATCTTCGTTCTTCAATCACACCGTAAGTGCACTAGGAATGAAAATTACAAATTTGTCAAATTTATTAGAAATTCAGTTGGCAAAATAAATCCCCTCTTCGATTTGAGGATCAATGCCTATATAGTGCCGCTCACCTTGCCCGGATCAGTTGTGTGATCGAGTAGTAACAAAACATAAATAATAATTAACAATGAACAGCCACATTACACTTTTTTTCTTTACCGGTACTTTTTAATTTTCATTCCAAGGAGAATTTGTAAGTTTCAGTGTCGTGAAGAAAAAGAGTGAGACATGAAATAGTTTTTCTTATTAAAAAATTAAGATGATTTCACATAGGTGTTCCTTAAACCTCGATGAGAGAGAGAGAGAGAGAGAGAGAGAGAGAGAGAGAGAGAGACACTCGCGCTGGAGATGAGACCATATAAACCCTCAATAACTGTACACTGAGACTTCTTAAATGTATCAAGGAACCTCGATGGCTCCATCGTGACCATATAACTACGTAACCCTCAATAAAGCCGACTGAGAATTATTTTAAGATGCTTATTTTAGTAGCTTGGATTCTTTGTAGTGATTGTTATGATTTACCAATTTCCTTCTTTCAGCTGTTTACCTTTCACTAATTAGCATCATTAATTTCTTATTCAGATCAGATTTCCTGTGTACCTCTCATCTTTACCCAAAAATAGTCGTTAAAGAAAGCTTATTTTGCAGCAATTCTTTGTAATGATTTATGATTTATTTCCAGCCCTCCACATCCATTTGAGAAATTTTCAGCGAAACGTTTCATGATTGGAGAACCCCCTTCCATTTTCAGTAAAAGAAAAAAAAAAAAAAAAAAAAAAAAGACGAGAGGTGAGTTGAAAGCTTCACGCTGGAAACCTAAGGTGGAAAAAAAAAATTAAAATGAATTCATTCGTCGTTTGGGAACCCTCCTGATTCCGACAGTTGAACTGAATAAAAAAATAAAATTGGAATATTTGGGACTGACGCGAATGCCAGTTTTATCTGTGGCTGTAGGGAGGAATTTGTGTGTCCTTTTACTTCGAAGGTAAAGGAAGACTCAAAATAGAATTGTGGCCGTTTAGTGCGGATAAATTAGCTGTACACTCAAAATAAAACTGTGGCCTTTTACTAAGAAGGAAATAACTGGGAATTCAAAATAGAATTGGAGGGGTTTTATTATGAAAAATGAATGAGAAACTCAGAACTAATTTGTTAATTTTACTTCGAAGAAAATAGTGGCCTTTTACTGTTAATAACACAATGAGAAATCAGCGATAAAAGTCCGGCCTTTTACTAAGTAGAAAACCTTAGGGAACTCAAAAGATATGTGGCCTTTTACCACAAAGAAAATTATGTTAGCCTCAAACTAGTATTATAGCCATTTACTACGAAGATAATAATTGCCATCCCAAAATACAAGAAAACAGAATGCTAATATGGCCTTGTACTGCAGAGGAAATAATAGGAGTTCAAATGGATTTGTGGCCTGTTACTACAAGAAATTATTATTAACCTCAGAACAGCATTACGGTCGTGACTGTCTTTAGAAAGAAAATACCAACGAGGAAAACGCTCCAAAGTATATTAAGAAAAGCAGAAATGACAGATTACATCATCTCCCTGCAACCAGATTTGAAAAGGTCCTCCAGCGTTGGGAGACTTGAGATGCGTTAAAGGCCTGTGCGGGGACATCATGCTCCTCGGAAGACAGCTGTTTCTAAGTCTCCCATTAAGTGATCAGCACTTGAAGTACTTATCGCGTAAATTGAATAGCTATTTCTGTCTCTTTATTTCTTGACCATCTTTCTGTTTAGGTCCATATCAGGTGCTCGTAACTGAGGATAATTGGTTGCATTTTACCTCATTTCTTGATGCCAGATATGTTCTTATAGGACATATGAATAATTTTTCCTAACCTCTGGTAAATTACTGATTTTTTTTGCTTTTTTTTGTTACAGCAAGTGTCACTTAACTCAATAAAAATTATTTCAGAAACTAGAATTATACCACGGAAAAAGGATTACCTTTTAATATCTGTTTCCGGTTTTGATTATTTCATTTTCTTGTTCTTATCATTTTCCGTGAGATCCAAAACCAGGGAAGGATACAGTGATTAAGGGTACTGAGAAAGGGAGAAGGAAGAAAGACAGGAAGAGAAGGAACGGGAAGAGAAAGCACACACAAAAAGAATCACTCACAACAGCTTTCCTTCCTCTCTGCAAAATGTCATATTCGGAAAACGGTATTTTCCCTCCTCTTCTGCTTTCGTTGTTGAGTTCCATTTGACAGGTCGTTTTTTTTTTTTTTTGCTAGATGAATTCCGTCGATTTTGTGTTCCTGCGGTGGATAATCAACTCAATAGCAATATGTTGCAGCGAGAAATATTCAATAAGCTTTCAAATCATGACTCGCTTCTCATTTTCGGTGAAATTTTATTCCGCTTCTACTTAAAGGAATTATCTCTCAATCCTTCATATTTATGATAAAATAGCAATTTAGACGCACAGAATTTATTGCCATGTTTATAGCGCCGGATATTTAATTCTGCTTGGGTGAGAAGGAATTCCTACTTCTATTGAGATAACGATTACGTAGATTCCTAACGATTCCTGAGATTTACCAACTTATCAAAATGAAAATAGCTTCTCAGAAAGCAGTTGATTCTTCTTATTGTTTTTAACTATGTTCTTAGTTCTTTGTGCTTATTTAAAAATTACCACTTGATTCCTGTCTTCCCAGAACATGACATGTTGCCTTTGTGCGCTAATGAAAGCAATGATTTCTGTCAGACTTTTATCAAGGGAATCTCTCTCTCTCTCTCTCTCTCTCTCTCTCTCTCTCTCTCTCTCTCTCTCTCTCTCTCTCTCTCTCAGGCTCTTCGAATATACTTGTATAACGAGGCATAAGAATTGACGATAGAAATTTTTTTTTTCCAAAAACTGTTAATTACACCATGTTGCAATTACTATTGGCAGACTTTAATCTCGCTGGATGGAGTTGCCTATAGAAAAATTATTCATTTCCATAAATATCGCCAACAGAACAAAAGGATATTTAGAGGGAAAGATTTAAATGAACGATTTTTTTAATTCCCTAATTGAAAATTGAGAGAGGGAGAACCGACTCTAAAAATGAACATTTTAATCGATTCTTGGAGTCTTTCCCATGAAGAGCGGTCGACGTACGGTTGCATTCCAAGGACTGATTAATGATTTTACAAGGGATTTTCAGATAGGAATGATAACTAGAAGTAGGATGTCAAATAGCCTTATCGTCTTCACATGAAGATTTTTAATAAGATTAAGATTCAAAACCAAGAACTGTGTCAGAGAGAGAGAGAGAGAGAGAGAGAGAGAGAGAGAGAGAGAGAGAATTTTCAAATTAGAATAATAAATAGAAGTAGGATGTAAAATATCCTTTCCCCCTTTTTATTTTTACGTGAAGATTTTTTATAAAATCAAGATTAAAAACTAACACTTTATCTGAGAGAGAGAGAGAGAGAGAGAGAGAGAGAGAGAGAAGGGCATAGAATTTTCAGATTGGAATGATAACTAGAAGCTGGGTTAAAACATCTTTTTCTTCTTTATTTTTACACAAGAGTTTCAATAAGAATAAGATAAAAATGAAGACTGTCTCTAAAAGAGAGAGAAGAGAGAGAGAGAGAGAGAGAGAGAGAGAGAGAGAGAGAGAATTTAGACGCCCCAAATAACAATTAATCAAGCGTAGAACTAATATAAGATCCAATAACATCCTTGAAAAATGGCAAGGGATCCTTTATGTCCCTGGGAAAGGGATTTAACTCGACCTCTCACGAAATCCCCCCCCGCCCTTCGAGAGGAAATATGACGCTGCGCATGAGATGGTCTCGATAGGAAGCAGGAAGGAGCTCTCCTGAAGGAGTGTGATGCCGAGCATATATACCTGAAGGAGGAGAATTTAAATGAATACGTTGCTCAAAAGGACGCCGTTCGGTTAATCAGATATTCTCCTGAAATTTTGTTCATTCTTAATTTTCTTCGTCTCTGCCTGCTTTCTCACACACACACACACACACACACACACACACACACACACACACACATATATATATATATATATATATATATATATATATATATATATATATATATATATATATATATATATATATATATAATGTGTGTGTGCGTGTATATAATAATGCTAATGCGTATATATGTATCGAGTGGTAATTGAATTTTTAAAAATATTTAACATTCATTTATCTTATGATATTAATAGTGCTTAACGCTGATTATAATTATCACGTCGAAGGTGATGAAAAAAATTGTCACTCATTTTCCCACGATTGTTACTTTAAGATATGCATTGACTACTACCAGATTCACATTTCCCTAGCAACGTTCGATTCAAACGGACAGAAAATACCCACGATTATCAGATTAGTCTCAGTCTATCTTGTTGCTGCATTAATTAACTCAGTCAAAGGCATAATGACCCGCTCCGAAATGAAAAATGACCTTGGCTGAGCTCTGAGGTCATCAAATATTCAAAGCATGAACGTGCCTTGCTTGGGTTTTCGTCTGCAGGTTTCTTCTTTTTTTTTTTTTTTATCTATCATCCAACATGGCATTTTTCCCAGACTCTACGTACAGGTCTAATTAACTTCATTTTTGGGCGGGCTTCCTGATATTTTAAAAAATGGAGCCCAAACATGATCCCAAAGAAATCGTTATGGATTCATTAATTCCGCCAGATTCGTTTGCAGCGAGCTTCTGAACCATTCAGCATGATCAGTTCAAATCTTTCTCCGTTTCATTTGAACTTCTCGTTAGCTTTGCTCATGTTTTTGTCCCTGTTTGCAAAATTCTATCGGTTAATAAAGTGTTTCGGAAATGTCCTGACGGATTTGCATTAAAATTGGCACTAATATTTATTGGTTATCATATTCCAGTTGGCTACCCTTTTACGAATATTGATCAGCATTTTGGAGGTTTTGTTGCTATGGAAACCAGCTTTACTATTATATAGCTGTCGCAAACAAATCATCTTGCCCGTTAGAACATGTATGGATGCTAGTGGTTTAACATTATACTTATTATTTTTAACTTTTTTATCATTTATCTTTGGGCGTGGCTTAGGCTACCCTGAAAAGAAAAGAAAAAAATAGTTTCTTCTCAATTGTCAAATTTTCAAAACAAGTCAGAGATGGGTAGAATTATAATTACTAACTTTGACGAGCGCATACCAAATACGCATACATACAGAAAAGTGAGAGATATTTGAAAAGAAATATTAACATGATTACGTGTGAGCATAACATTAATAAGGGTAAAAAAACTATCATTTATATTTTTAAAAGATCAGAATGCTCTCACGGAACTCTGCAAGGACCAGCATAAGAATCCACTCTGTGAATATTTAATCTGTTGTCGTGGAAAACGAAATTAGGTTTAAAAAAAAAATACTGAATATGGAAATAAATATTGAACAAAGAAAGGAAATTCTATACGAGAACAGTATCTGATTCAATCACAAATGGAACTGTCGGGAAACAGATAAAGGTCGGTAGTTTACTTTCTGAATATTAACCCCCTCAAAAAATACATAAAAAACTTTCTGTAACATTGTATCTCCGAGCAACTGTAGCAATAGTTTCACGCCCTGTGGTGCGGAGGCCGTAAAATGACTGGGAATTGATAGAGCTCCGATATCCCTACAGGTTTCTCCAATTCAGCTAGCGTAAATCCTGAATTCTTATTTTGTAGTTATTGTCTGATTCTCAGAAGTGGATATATTTCCCTAAACCTTTTGTTTTCGTTCACATAGAATAAACGCTTATAAAAATGCGCACTATCTCACGCACGCACACACACACACAGGTACCAAAAACTATCTTCTGAAATGGTGGGATATTTCGCCCATCTGCAGTATATATTCTCAGTCCCGCGATTTTAACAGATACGAATAAAAGTTTTTTTTTTTTTTTCGAGTTTTTCCAATAGAATTAGATCCACTAGGATTATTTTTTTTTTCTTAATCCTCGTTTTTGAGAGTAAATCAGTGAATATCATCTTATCAAGTGAATTCCGAAATAACGGTGTCACTGATTAATTAAAATGTATTATAAAACAGCTTTGTATATTACCTATCAGGCATTGATATAATATTAGATGTGGCAGGCTTATTTATGCTGCAATAGTTGACTTAAAAGTGATGAGCAAACGGTCGTTTCTTTCGTGGTGGTAGGTTTCTGTTTCCTAATATTAGCAGTTGTGACTTGGACCATTGACGGATGGT
>NC_089795.1:47370299-47397799 GCF_040412425.1 Macrobrachium rosenbergii
AGGTGTTTTGCGTTTTGGAGACGATATCCACCCACCTCTGCCATGTTGGCCGTGTAGTGCGTTTGTCGCACGTAGCCATATTATGACTATTTATCACATCACCGTGATTCATATACAATCAGAAAGCTACAAACGTCCTTTAATATCAAATTCACTCTACCTCCGGAAGTAATATATTTTCATATATGTTACCGAAGGGAATTTTAGGTGATAATAAGTCCACCGTCCCGTGGGATCGAACCAGCGACGGACGGGAGAATCAGGACTTCAGTGACACACACTAACCAGTCGGCCACAAAGAGGTATAAATGAATACCATCTCCCATCAGCCCACCCGTCGAACTCAGGTGTTTTGCGTTTTGAGCGATATCCACCCACCTCTGCCATGTTGGCGTGTAGTGCGTTTGTCGCACGTAGCCATATTATGACTATTTATCACATCACCGTGATTCATATACAATCAAAAGCTACAAACGTCCTTTAATATCCAATTCACTCTACCTCGGAGTAATATATTTTCATATATGTTACCGAAGGGAATTTTAGGTGATAATAAGTCCACCGTCCGTGGGATCGAACCAGCGACGGACGGGAAATCAGGACTACAGTGACACACTAACCAGTCGGCCACAAGGAGGTATAAATGAATACCATCTCCCATCAGCCACCCGTCGAACTCAGGTGTTTTGCGTTTGGAGACGATATCCACCCACCTCTGCCATGTTGGCGTGTAGTGCGTTTGTCATGCGTAGCCATATTATGACTATTTATCACATCACCGTGATTCATATACAATCAGAAAGCTACAAACGTCCTTTAATATCAATTCACTCTACCTCGGAGTAATATATTTTCATATATGTTACCGAAGAAATTTTAGGTGATAATAAGTCCACCGTCCCGTGGGATCGAACCAGCGACGGACGGGAAATCAGGACTACAGTGACACACTAACCAGTCGGCCACAAGAGGTATAAATGAATACCATCTCCCATCAGCCCACCCGTCGAACTCAGGTGTTTTGCGTTTTGGAGGCGATATCCACCCACCTCTGCCATGTTGGCCGTGTGGTGCGTTTGTCGCGCGTAGCCATATTATGACTATTTATCACATCACCGTGATTCATATACAATCAGAAAGCTACAAACGTCCTTTAATATCCAATTCACTCTACCTCGGAGTAATATATTTTCATATATGTTACGAAGGAATTTTAGGTGATAATAAGTCCACCGTCCGTGGGATCGAACCAGCGGCGGACGGGAGAATCAGGACTTCAAGTGACACACTAACCAGTCGGCCACAAGAGAGGTATAAATGAATACCATCTCCCATCAGCCCACCCGTCGAACTCAGGTGTTTTGCGTTTTGGAGACGATATCCACCACCTCTGCCATGTTGGCGTGTAGTGCGTTTATGCGCGTAGCCATATTATGACTATTTATCCCATCACACGTGATTCATATACAATCGAAAGCTACAAACGTCCTTTAATATCAATTCACTCTACCTCGGAGTAATATATTTTCATATATGTTACGAAGAGGATTTTTAGGTGATAATAAGTCCACCGTCCGTGGGATCGAACCAGCGACGGACGGGAGAATCAGGACTACACAGTGACACACTAACCAGTCGGCCACAAGAGAGGGTGGATATCGTCTCCAAAACGCAAAACACCTGTTCGAACTCAGGTGTTTTGATGGGAGATATTCATTTATACCTCTCTTGTGGCCGACTGTTGGTGTGTCACTGTAGTCTGATTCTCCCGTCCGTCGCTGGTCCATATTATGACTATTTCATCAAATCACGGTGATTCATATTACTCGAATCAAAATTGCTACGTTTGTCCTTTAATAATCACGGTGATGTGATAAATAGTCATAACTGGCTACGTGCGCAAAACGCACTACACGGCCAACATGGCAGAGTGGTGGGTGGATATCGTCTCCAAAACGCAAACACCCGAGTTCGGCGGGTGGGCTGATGGGAGATGGTATTCATTTATACCTCTCTTGGCCGACTGGTTGGTGTGTCTGTAGTCCTGATTCCCCGTCCGTCGCTGGTTCGATCCCACGGGGCGGTGGACTTATTATCACCTAAAAATTCCCTTCGGTAACATATATGAAAATATATTACTTCCGGTAGAGTGAATTGGATATTAAGGACGTTTGTAGCTTTCTGATTGTATATGAATCACGGTGATGTGATAAATAGTCATAATATAGCGGTTAATGCGACAAACGCACACACGCCAACATGGCAGAGGTGGGGTGGATATCGTCTCCAAAACGCAAAACACCTGAGTTCGACGGGTGGGCTGATGGGAGATGGTATCATTTATACCTCTCTTGTGGCCGACTGGTTAGTGTGTCACTGTAGTCTGATTCCCCGTCCGTCGCTGAAAAGTTCGATCACGGGACGGTGGACTTATTATCACCTAAAAAAATTCCCCTTCGGTAACATATATATGAAAATATATTACTTCCGGTAGAGTGAATTGGATATTAAAGGACGTTTGTAGCTTTCTGATTGTATATGAATCACGGTGATGTGATAATAGTCATAATGTATGGCTACGTGCGACAAACGCACTACACGGCCAACATGGCAGAGGTGGGTGGATATCGTCTCAAACGCAAACACCTGAGTTCGACGTGGTGGGCTGATGGGAGATGGTATTCATTATACCTCTCTTGTGCCGACTGGTTAGTGTGTCACTGCAGAAGTCTGATTCCCCGTCCGTCGCTGGTTCGATCCCACGGGACGGTGGACTTATTATCACCTAAAAATTCCCCCTTCGTAACATATAAAATATATTACTTCCGCAGGCAGAGTGAATGGATATTAAGGACGTTTGTAGCTTTCGATTGTATATGAATCACGGTGATATGATAAATAGTCATAATATGGCTACGTGCGACAAACACTATTTACGGCCAACATGGCAGAGGTGGTGGATATATCTCCAAATCTCAAACACCTGAGTTCGACGGGGTGGGCTGATGGGAGATGGTATTCATTTATACTATCTTGTACTTTTATTTTTTACTGTAGTCCTGATTTTTATCCGTCGCTGGTTCGATCCCACGGGACGGTGGACTTATTATCACTAAAAAATTCCCCTTTTACATATATAAAATATTTACTTCCGAGGTAAGTTTTATTTTATATTAATTTATTTGTAGCTTTCCAGATTATATATATATATATGCATGCAAGAGGCAAGTGACCTTTCTTGTTAACTTGATATAGAAAATTTAAAAAGAGATGTCAGCTGTTTTTGAATAAATTTTTCTCAACCTTAAATATTCTTCTTTCCTTAAGATTTATTATATTGAGATACCGAATTTATTATATAGTGAATAAATTATAAATGGAAACATTTGTGGAGTTACCTCTTATCCTCTAGTGAAAGACGATTCATAAATAAGATCAGAATGCTTTTTTTTATTAGAATTAGAGTGAGTTATTAAAAGACATTGGAATACAATGGTCCCCATACATGAATCCACATGAATCATTGCATGGATTTTGAATATGAAATTTTAGAAAATGAATTATTATAATGAAAATGGAAACTTTTAAATGAGGAATGATCATTGAGTGTAATTATTGGGGTACAAATTGAATAGAAAGAACCTTGTGATTTCATTGCATATCGTAGACAAGTATTAAAATCATGACCGTCACAATACACAAGGGATGTTTGCTACCTCTCTCATGGCTCCAGGCAGCTCATTTGCACCGAAATACTTTTCTGGTCTGGATTCATTGCCCAGGGACACGCGCCTAACAAAGGGTTTTATATGTATACTATATATATATATATATATATATATATATATATATATATATATATATATATATATATATATATATATATATATATATATATATATATATATATATATATATATATATATATATATATATATATATATATATATATATATATGTATTAATTAGGATGTCTGAAATTACTGATATTTCTGGTTAATTAGTGATGCATTAATTCAAACAAGTTCTTTTAATAATTCTTTTGGACTTCTCTTACAATAATTTATTTCACTTACTATATGATTCTAAGTTTTTTTTTATTTATTTTCTGGATATGCAACGAAAAAAAACAGGAATATCGAAAAGTAATGAATATCAGATAATGAAATACCGTGAAATACCGTAAAATCAAAGATGGTGAAAGGAATATAGATAAGTTAAATGAATAAAGACTGAATATTGATTAATTATTCATTGGAAATATTTCATTATTCAATATACTGGTAAATGTATCTATTCACCTTTAGTCTCGTTATTTTTACTGTCTCTTTTGCTGTAATTTAACAAATACTTATTGAGATATTGCCCATTTCACATCTCTCTCTCTCTCTCTCTCTCTCTCTCTCTCTCTCTCTCTCTCTCTCTCTCTCCTTTGAAGTGTAAATGTTTGATGCGAATATCGCCTGCTGTTTAAATAACGAGAGTTTCTCTCAAGAGTGAAGAATATACGGAAGGGGAGACAGAGAGAGAGAGAGAGAGAGGGGGGGGAGAGACGGACAGAATTAGTGCCAGGAAAATCAATTTATAAACGAAGGTGTTTGCCTTGTCAAGATGAAGGAGATATTACTTCAGAGGAGTTTGGGCAAAATTTTTTTTTTTTTTTCTTTATACAGAAGCACCGGACCATTCTCTTCATGGTCGTGAAACGTAACAAAGGAATAGATCCATTCCATCTCACTTTCTCGTGTAACATAAATATGTTAAATAAGGAAAATCAATCCAGTGACCTCATTTTGTCTGTTGAAATGAACACTTTGTTAATGATCAGTCGTCTCATTCTGTTCAACTGCAATTACATTAACAAATGTTATTTACAGTTGTAGATTTGTATTTTCAAAAAACCTGTAAATATCATATAGTCCTCCTTTTGGGCAAATCCACCATGACGAAATTCCTTGAAATATTTTTAAAATCTGAATATTAACGACATGGCAATTACACAGACACTGACGAAATTCCGTCGGCAGATTAACCTGACTGTGAAATTGCTTTGCGCCTTATCGGACATTCTGCCTAATTAGCCTCTTCTCGTCCTGCCATTTTTTTAAAGATTTAAAACTCCCTCTTTTGAAATTATTATCATTATGATTTAATCCTTTTCAGTATGGCAGTTTGTGCATAGTGTACCTAAATCGAAACCATTATTGTTTAATACTTTGTTAGAAATCTTCATATGAAGAAAAAGTCTGTAAATAATTCGTTTCTTCAACAGGTTCGAACAATGGACTTTTGTGATCTCGTATAAACAGTATTTGTTAAATTCCTCACAATGTCCTGCCACCTCTGTTGAAATTCAAATTCCGTTGACGGATCATTGCATTACGTAGATAAAGCTCAAACAATATATATTTGTTCAGTGTTTGTTTACCGAAAATATTTCCCTTCATATATTGCTCCCTTTAACCTTAAGATATAATTTTGCGTGAACACTTTCTTAAGTAATCCTTGGAATTATTACAGTGCAACTTCCGTCTAAGCATCAGGCTGTATGGACAGAAATAATAGTTTCAAATATTTGCAATGGCATACTCAATCATAGTTTTTATAATTGTCTTTATAAATGTCTTTCA
The DNA here is from genome assembly GCF_040412425.1 of Macrobrachium rosenbergii. Classification (NCBI taxonomy): domain Eukaryota; kingdom Metazoa; phylum Arthropoda; class Malacostraca; order Decapoda; family Palaemonidae; genus Macrobrachium; species Macrobrachium rosenbergii. The sequence continues at coordinate 47,375,930 of NC_089795.1, forward strand.
GTTAGCCAGACGCTAATGCCAGTTCCTTTTTCAAAATACTCTAAATTGTCTGGGATTAACATGCAACGACCTTGTACATATGAAATAGTCATTGAATCTTTTAAATTTCTCTACTTTATGTATTGCATTTTATTTATTGTCTTTTGGGGGCAAATTAGAATCTCCTTGCTAGTCATCTTCTTGTTATTAATTATCTCGAAAATGTCGTTCGTTTATTTCCATCATAATAAATATATATATATATATATATATATATATATATATATATATATATATATATATATATATATATATATACATATATATATATATATACATATTATATCATATATATATATATATATATATATATATATATATATATATATATATCCCATATATCCCATATATATATATATATATATATATATATATATATATATACATATATATATATATATATATATATATATATATATATAATATATATAGATGTATATATATGCATATATATATATATATGGCATATATATATATAACTGTATATATACATATAAACCATATATATATATAGATATATATATGAGATATGAAACAGTATGTATATACTATATAATATGTATACATAAAGAGAGAGAGAGAGAAGAGAGATAGATAGAGATTCTTTACTGCAAAAAAAATGGAGCAGAAGAAAAATGGAAGCAAATATAAAACTTTTATTTATTTCAAATCTTATCATCCCATCGTGTATTCTCATTAAGGGAAGTAGTCTCAAGATCCCTCTCCTCATCTGTCCTACACGTGACCTTTGACCTCTGGCAGGTCTGCCCTCTCGAGTATACTCTCCAGTGAGGAGCCAGAGTGGCCGCGGTCAGTCTGCAGAGAACCAACGTCATTGTTAAACCTGAATGAAGCAATTATGAGGAAACATTGTTTGGGAACCCTGTGTCTGTTGGTAGAACACTTCACTCTGCTGCGCAACTCGTGCTTCACCTGTTTTGTGTTTACCTCTGGGGGATAGAATATTTAGCGAAGGAAAACTGCATACAATGATCTAAGTGTTTCCCTCAGAGTAGAGTGGTCATTTAGCGAAGGAAAATGAATTTGTTGATCAAAATGTTTCCCTGAGATCAGAATGATTATTTAAAGAAAGAAAACTGGATACTTTGATCAAGGAGTTTCCCAGAGAGTAGAGTGGTTATTTAGCAAAGGAAAACCGAATACTTTGATTAGCGTTTCCCTGAGATTAGAGTAATTATTTAGCGACGGAAAACTGAATTCGTTGGTCAAAGAGTTTTCCAGGAAGCTAAGTGATTATTTAGCAAAGGAAAATGAATTCGTTGATCTAAGAGTCTCCCGGGGAGCAGAGTAACTTTTATTTACTTTGCTCATAAGAGAATCTTTGTCACTGGCCAAGGAAAGACTGACATAACTTGAGGCCATGCAATTCCTCTAAAATTATGACTTTCAATAGTTATTCAGGTATATTAGCATACTGATAATATTAGTCTTTTGCTTGTCACCTAAGAGTAAATACATTGTTTCCATGTGCATACGTATATTTGGATATTCAAGCATATTTTAGCTATATCAAATCCATTTACATACATTTAGCTTTATTTATACTGAGTTTAACAATTGTTGTTTGATCAACACTTATTGAAGGAAGTACCATTAAAACCTTTCTTTCCAAACTTAAATAATCCTCGATTCTGTCTGTTTCCTTCCTTATATTCCCTCTTTGTATCTGGAGCCATGATATACTGTAAAAGTGAAATGGTATTGCAATGAATTAATTTAATACAAGGTTCCGTGACCCTCGTGGAATTAATAAATGGTTGAAACAACGAGGGATGAAGCGAATATTCCATTTGATGCTTTCTTTTCTTTATAGATATTGTTGCTATTGATGTTAATTGCATACACGCGAGTATGTAAGGAACAAAACACATCAGAATACCTTATGCCCGAATAATTAATAACAGGGGGAAACTTTTATGTATCATTAATTGCACATAGCATATAAGAGGTGTACAGGAAAAATGTTGCAGAGTAATATTGCAAAATAATTGTTGAAATTTCATATTTAAAAGTAAATGAATACGTAATAGATACCTAGAAATTTAAATATATATTTCTTTAATTTATTATGTTTAGTAACAAGACCCAAACGAAATTTGCTAATTTAAGAACAAACAGTTTTACGATGGTTACTATGTTTCAAAGAAAGATGGACGTGTTTAAACATTATTTCATATAAGCGTTAACCAAAACGATTATTCCAGATAAGAGGATTCTCCAGATTATGTTCCAGCTTATTTACTGAGACCATTAATCTACAAAACTAAGTAATGAATAATATTGCTAACAATTAAGATTCATTATGAAATGGAACCAGTAATCCTTCAGATTTACTATTTAAAAATACATAAATATATTTGTATCCTTCCCCAGTGATTCAAATAAACATTCGAAATTAATTTTGGAATATTGTAGGTAAATGATAATTCTGTCTCAATTGCGTACAGATATTTTCTCAGTAACAATGCAATAAATGTGTTTTTTTTTTTTCAGAGTACAGCTTGTGTATGGGTATTTTGTCTCAGTATGACGATCACAAACACTTCATGGCCATGGCATCGAATTTTTTATGTAAATCAAAATTCCTACAAAACGAGAGGCTGCAAGAAAAGACAGTTCTTCTCACTGTCTAAAGGTAATATTTATTTCAAAATATATATATATATATATATATATATATATATATATATATATATATATATATATATATATATATATATATATATATATATATATATTTCCTACTGTTATTCTTCTGGTTGTATGTCTTTTTCTGCTTCACTTGAGCACAGAAAAAAAACAGCAAACCCATTACGTGTTTTGCCAGAAGCATGCAAGTGAAAACAATAATTCATTGTTTTCTAAACCACTTCCTGTCGTCTCTTTGTGACCCATTGCTAGTTGCAGGAGAATCCTAAGATCTCTTGTAAATTTCAAGGCATTTCTTTGATTATTCGTTTGCTTTTGTTTTGTTATGGGAAATATTTTGGTGGGTCAGGGTCTACCAGAATAGGTACATTCTGAGCCTATGGGCCTAGCTGTTGTTATTATTTTCGTCGTAATTTTCCTCTTAGATGATCGAATGATGTTTAATATTTAGTTGATACTGTTTCTTTATCCGTGACAGTAAGATAAACCACTATACTGTACACACACACACACACACATATATATATATATATATATATATATATATATATATATATATATATATATATATATATATATATATATATATATATATATATATATAAATAAATATATAATATAATTATAAATATATATATATATATATATATGTGTGTGTGTGTGTGTATAATATATATATATATGTGTGTATTGACGTTTGGGCCTGATGGCTCAGTCGGTTACAGCAGCAGCTTCGGACTTCACGGTCTGTGGCGCGGGTTCAAATCCGCAACCGACTGATCAAGAGAATCGGACACTTTGCTATCCGTGTAGACATCCGGGATTATATATGTAATCAACGGATAGGTTTGTGTGTTAAAAAGCAAAATGGGTGTTACAGACTAAATACACACCAAAACAAAGCCACTACAACACCTTCTAAAAACATAACAAAACATCTCACACGTCTCGAACTCTCGCCCTACCCGCGCCACAACTTCTCTGCTGGGAAGAAGGGCGTTGGGTCGGGTATGATACATGTAACATACGCTACCGGGGTCTAAACGATGTCAGGCAGGGCAGGGATCGAGACTACGTCACACATTACCAAAGCCAAATCAAAAGTCCTTCAAAAAGGCATCAAAAGTCACTTACCCCCCCATACAAAAATGGGAAAAAAAGCACGTTAAAAGAAGAAGTGTGTATATTGACGTTTAATTAACAGCGTGAGGTTAAAGTATATCTCCCAGATAATGGGATATAAGTATTGATGTCAAAGGGATATATATATATATATATATATATATATATATATATATATATATATATATATATATATATATATAAAATATATATATATACATATATATGTATATAATATATATATATATATATATATATATATATATATAATATATATATATATATATATATATATATATATATATATATACATATATATATATATATATATATATATATATATATATATATATATATATATATATATATATATATATATATATATATATATGCTATATATAACATCAATACTTATATCCCATTACCTGGGAATCTTTGCCCTCACCAGCTGATTAAACATCCAGGTTAACTTGAATCTTCCTCACTATACGCATCTCGGCTGTAAGGCAGCTGGTCTGATAGAGGGAAGTTGATTTTGTACATGATTCCAAGCACATACGCTTGTTTGTTACCGAAATGACTAAAACAACAGCTAAACAACAGCCCAAACAAACCGAGGTGGCTGGTACCTTTCAAAGCAAACAACGCAAGTTATAGGAATGGGTTAGACCGTGAAAGGTTTCCCAACAGTGCCTGCTATCATTGCACGATCGATTGAAAGAGTTTGGCAACTGTGCACGGAGTGTCAGAGAGAGAGAGAGAGAGAGAGAGAGAGAGAGAGAGAGAGAGAGAGAGAGAGAGAGAGAGAGAGAGAGGGAGAGAAGGGGGTGAAGAGGGAATGAGAGACAGAGAGAGACAGGCAGCGACAGAGGGGGAAGGATAGAGACAAAGAGAAAGAGAGAGTTAGAATGAGGCTGCGACAGACAGATAGAAAGACAGAGTTTGTGACAGAGCGGGGGAGGAATAGAGGCAGATGGGGAGAGAGAAAGAGACAGAAAGAGACTGCGACAGGTGGGGAGGGAACAGACAGACAGACACAGAGACAGAGAGAGGCTTCGAAAAGAGAGAGAGAGAGAGAGTCACACAAATAAACGGGGCATCCCCATCCCAGAAGCGAACTCTTTATTGCCAATTTCCAGTAACTGTGTGGCTCACTCTTCCCTTCCCTTGCAAGGGATTACCGACCAAAAGGGAACTTCGTGGCTCAGGAGCCCTTTATGGAGGTAATAAACAGAGTGCAGTGTTTACACTTTTCGGATCTTCTTGAGTATAAACCATGACATTTTTGGGCTGTAAGACATTTCGGTCTTTTGAGAGACGACAGTGATACACCGTTGAATGATTACCAAATAACTTGTTATGGATGATGTTTCTGAATATTCGATTTGCAGCTTTATTTTCGATTTACACTTGTATTTCCAATTTACACCTTTTTTGCCGATTTACACCAGTACCTCCTATTTACAGCTGCATTTCCAATTTACACCTTTTTCTGATTTACACCATTACTTCCTGTTTACAACTGCATTTCCGATTTACACCTTTTTCCTATTTACACCAGTACTTCCGGTTTACAACTACATTTCCAATTTACACATTTTTTCCGATTCACACTAGTACTTCCGGTTTACAACTGCATTTCCCTTTTACACCTTTTTCCGATTTACACCAGCACTTTCGATTGACAATTGCACACCTACATTTCTGATTTATGCCTGTAATTCCAATTTACAACTTTATTTCAGATTTAAACTTGTATTTCCAATTTACACATTTCCGATTTACCCATGTTTTTCGAAGTACACCTTCATGTCCGATTTACACCTGCATTTCCAATTTAAACCTTTATTTCCGATTTAAACCAGTACTTCCGATTTAAACCTGTATTTCTAATTTACACCTTTTTTTTCCGATTTACATCGTACTGTTCGATTAACACGTGTATTTCCAATTTACAGGTATAAATCGGAAATAAAGGTGAAAATCGGAAACACAAGTGTGGATCGGAAACAAAGGTATAAATTGGAAATAGAAGTGAAAGTCGGAAATAAAAGTGTAAGCTGGAAATAGAAGTGTAAATCGGAAGTACTGGTGTAAATCGAAAAAAAAATGTAAATTGGAAATACAGGTGTAAATTTCCGATTTACCCCTTCATTTCAGATTCTTTATACATACATACATACATATATACATACATACATACATATATATATATATCCCTATCTCTCTCTATCTAAAAACTTTGCTTTAGTTACCCCCGTGTAATTAAACAATCATGACATCGTTAATCAGGAGTCTTCTGAAACGAGGGAAATAGCCTACTGAGCATCTATACATAATCCCTCACGGCGAAGGTCTGTATTAGGGGAACAACTCATTTAAAATTCTCAGGAATTAGCATTCCCACCCTATTCCATTAGGTTCGATAAAAAGCACAGCATTTTTCGTTTCTTGATCTTCAATTTGAACATAGCAGATGCTTCTCGCTGGAGTGGAAAAGTGAAGCTGATTTTATAGCGTTTAAAAGAACTTTTCATTTCAGTCAGTTTCATATCCTGATTATCTGGAAGTCCTCTAGTGAGAATGACGTCTCTATTATCAAGAGCATTTTAAATCTTTGATTATTTTATGATAGATAAAATATTATTTTTTCTTAAGTGGTAGTTCTCCTTCAACTACCAGGAACTGGAAATTACTGAGGGTAACTTTAAATCTATTTTTATCGTTCCTAATAGACTTCAAGACTGAGATATTGGTTTCTTTAAATGTTGTTTTAATAATTATGCTTCACTTCAACTTCCTTCTTCATGTGTTCTCTTCCGTTGGTTGATCAGAGTCCATAGGTCTCCAGCAGACCGTTTGCCGTCCTTCATCCTCTTGCCACACTTACGGGTCACCTCAGGTCGAGGGCATGTCCTGGCATAATGCCAACATCATCCATACACGAAATATAGGTTATCAGGTCAAAGAGAAATATATTTCTGACATGCCGAAACCATTAAGTTACTGTTCGCTCAATTTTGCATTTCACTCTCACGGAACGATTTGAAGTAAATACCAGTGCCAGAAGTTAAGGAGTATAAAAGCAATTAGCTGAACAGTGAGAGAGAGAGAGAGAGAGAGAGAGAGAGAGAGAGAGAGAGAGAGAGAGAGAGAGAGAGAGAGAGAGAGAGAGAGAGAGAGAGAGAGAATGTAGGAGTCCTTTAATATATGAAGGACCCGTTCACACAGCGTTTATAAATTTCTCCACTGTAAAGAGAGAGAGAGAGAGAGAGAGAGGGGGGGGGGGGTTGGGATGTGGGTGTCCTTTAATATATGAATGACCCGTCAACATAATGACATATAAATTTCTCCAATGTAAGGAAAGGAGAGAGAGAAAGAGAGAGAGAGAGAGAGAGGGGAAGTGTAATAAGGCATCTCATCCTTATATCTTGTATCCCTCGGGAAACGTAGGAAAGGCCACATGTCAAATGAGATATTGGGATCACATTAGTGATGAATGTATCTCCTCTGCGTGAGATAACTCCTATCTCTTCCCTCTTGAATACTTGATTATGATGACACAGTTACGTAACTCTGGGTAAATCTCGAGAAATTACATGTAAATCAATTATATATATATATATATATATATATATATATTTATATATATATATATATATATATATATATATACATACAGTATATATGTATGCATGTACGTATGTATATATGTATATATATGTGTGTGTGTGTGTGTATTATTTAGTACTATACCAGATATGTGGATATCTGATTAAGGGTGTTAGAGCTGCCTTCATTTTTATGTTAATATAGGATTGTCTTAAAATTTAGCATTTTTTAAACTGAAGTAAATAGGTAAACATATTTCCTCCAGAGAATGACGATAGGAGAAGTTTTTTTTAAGGAGTTAAAAGACATTAATCATTTGGATAAGATATTCAAGTTTTTCACTAATTTTACTTACGTTGTTGTCAGTTAGACAGAAAATTAAATCGATTTACTTTTCACTTCATTATGTTTTTGCATCATTACTCTTAGTCTGTATGTGTACATTTCTGCCTTGGGAATTTTATCAATACACAAACCTTATTAGATTTTTATACTAGTCTTATCAAGCGACATATTTTAGTTATATAAGTTCTCTGTTAATATTCTCCATTATGAAGGAACTTTGTCATATACAGACTAAGGCATGTTTAGACTTTCGTGCTAAATCTGCTGGAATGATTCCAGTTATCGTTTTCATATTACTGTGACATGAAAGCCTTTCCATTTCTTAATTGTAACAACTATAAATATCGAAATAATATCGATTATATTGAAATATGAAATTTAACAGAATAAAACACGGTTTTTACGCTTTATTCTGTATGAGGTTATTGCCGTCAGTTCACCCCCATGTGCCTTTAGGGCATGGTGCCCTGTAGGCATTGCTAAAAGGTGTCTTCTTTTCTTCCATCTTGCTGTCCAACCACTCCAACTCCCTTTTTTCACTGTCTCAAGCGCTGAATGGCTGAAAGTTCCCGAGTGCTTGGCTTGATTGATAGCCTAATATTCATATATCGTAAAATAAAAATTAATGCTGTTTTGGTCTAATGCAAATGGAAAGCATTCATTTCATTTGAGTAAATGTGCACATTTTAACCGTGCGTTTTTTTTTTTTTTTTTTTGGCGAGGTAAAAACACACCCGGCTTGCGTCTGTTTGGAAAAAAGTTAGCTACATATTGAGAAGATACCAATTCAATAAATGTCATTAATCTCTCTCTCTCTCTCTCTCTCTCTCTCTCTCTCTCTCTCTCTCTCTCTCTCTCTCTCTCTCTCTCTCTCTTCCCTATACCGTTCACGCGAAGAGTATCACATTACCTGATTTAATTAAGACAGAATTACACCTGAAACGGTAGCATTCAATACATCCTTCTCAGAACCATCATTTAACCGATACACATTTTCCAGCGAATTCCAGGAACAGGAATAATGTTTCATTAAAGGTCTTGTGTTCCTTGTACTCAGGCTAAGCGCCGAAAACACCAAAACAAACTTGAGGGTCCAGGGTGCAAAGTTGATGAAATTGCCCGTGTTGACCTCTGACCTGAAGTTATTACGTGAAGAGAGAAGTTTGATTCTTATGTCTTGAGATCGAAGTCTGAGTTTTGAGACACACACACATATTATATATATATATATATATATATATATATATATATATATATATATATATATATATATATATTATATATATATATATATATATATATATATATATATATATATTTATTTGTAAGTTCTCGATTTCTGCATTTGTAATGGCAAGCGTATCAAAAAAATGTGACAAACACGAGAAATTAAGAGGTCATTGTGGTTTTTCATACGTAAATGCGTATATATATATATATATATATATATATATATATATATATATATATATATATATATATATAAATAATCAACACACGATCAGGATCGAACCAGGTCGTTCAATTGAAGGCAAGGGCGCTGCCCACTAGGCCATACAAGTCTAAAAGAGGTTGGAACCTGAGAGCAACTGCACCCAAGGAATTACCTGGGCAAGCTAACTGCTTGCATACTAGCGAGTTTTTCCCAACTTCCCGACTCAGCAATGACCCAATTGACAGCATTTCATTCGAATTATCCCTTCAGGTGTGGAACAGAAATAAATTTCTGACTCACATCAGGGATCGAAACCCAGGTCTTTCAATTGAAGGCAGGGCGCTGCCCACTAGGCCATATATATATATATATATATATATATATATATATATATATATATATATATATATATATATATATATATATAGAGAGAAAGAGAGAGAGAGAGAGAGAGAGAGAGAGAGAGAGAGAGAGAGATCCATGTAAATGAGTCATGCTCAATGATCACCTCATTATTTTTCACAGTTTTCAGTTCACAGTATTTTGAGATCTCTTCTTACTTGCTCCATTAACTAAAATAAACCCAAAAACAATGGGTTTCTTAATAAACATAGAAAATCACAATGAAGCAATCCCTTGTGTTCACGAGTTCAAGAACATTAACGATTTCTCCTTATCAAGGGTCTTGGAATTTCCAATTAAGATTCTATGAACAGTTTCAGTGACCAAAAGTTTGCTCATATTAATGAGAACAACCAGTGACTTTCCCTTAACAATCATTTTCCCAAACGCTTTGCTAAGGAAAGGAAGTTAGCCTTTGTTTGCCGTTGATACTTGTTAGTTCCCGTAATATACCCGTTCTTATTTGTATGTTGAAATGTTTGCAAGAAAATAGATGCGGGAAACAAAGACAATGTAACTTTAATGAACCCACACATGCTTTCATATATATATATATATATATATATATATATATATATATATATATATATATATATATATATATATATATATATATATATATATATACATATATATATATATATATATCTTCGTTTTAACGTGCTTTATACCCATTTTTATATGGGGTAAGCACGGTGCCTTCTTTGAAGGACTTTGATTTGGCGGTGGGGTAGGCCGGAACCTCGACCAGCTGCCCTGCCTGACATCGCTTAGGGACCGGTACCGAACATGTACATGTATTACCGAAACCCCCGCCCCTTTCTCTTCCAGCAGCACGAGGAGAACTGGGCGGGTAGTCCGACAGTTCGAGACGTGTGAGGTGTCTGTTATGTTTTTAGAAGATGTTGGAGTGGCTTTGTTTATGTGTGTATTAGTCTGTAACATCCATTTGCTTTCAGCAAACCTATCCGTTGATTACATACGTAATCCCGGGATGTCTACGGATAGCAAAGTTTCATACTCTGACTGGTCGGCTGCGGGATTGAACCTCGCCACAGGCTTCTATGAAGTCTGTGGTTGCCACTCTACCAACCAAGCCATCAGGGCTATATATATATATATATATGTGTGTGTGTGTGTGTGTGTGTGTGTGTGTGTGTGTGTGTTTGTGTGGAGAAGAGAGAGAGAGAGAGGAAGTAAATTGGATTGTCATACTCTTCATTTTTTAAACTTAGTAGAATGTAGGAAGTTTGATATTTCTTTCCGTTTTACCAGAAAACATGTTCATATAAGAGAAGGCTATAATATCGTCATCAGGATAGAGGATATACTCGTAATTAACACCACTGCATTTCATTTCCTTCTTTGTTTGGGAAGTTAGACAATAAATGAATAAATAAGTAAATAAATAAATAAATAGCACATAAATAAAGTAACAAACGAACAGAGAATATTTTACTTTCGTATGAAATGGTGTTAATACAGTAAATATTTCATCTCTCTCTCTCTCTCTCTCTCTCTCTCTCTCTCTCTCTCTCTCTCTCTCTCTCTCTCTCTCTCTCTCTCTCCTAAGGACTGGTTGAGTAGCTGGGTTGAGTTCAGAGGTTCACCTTCAGGTGGGAGCCTTTGTTGGCATAAGGCCTGCATGTAATGCCCTTGAGGAGCTGACAATATTGCCTGGTTTGCCTTTCTTGTGAAGTCAGCCGCCATCTCATTCATTTATTTCTTTCTTTTCATTAATATCACCTTTTAGTTCAATAACCCATTTTCTTTAGTTGGCACATTTCCCATTTTCCTTTTTGTTAGTTCACCTTCGTACATTATTAACCTTTCTCTCTCTCTCTCTCTCTCTCTCTCTCTCTCTCTCTCTCTCTCTCTCTCTCTCTTGGCCACACACACAAACACACATACATACACAGGGCAACCGTAAAAAAGAAAGTAATGCTCACAAGACGATAAGAGTCTCGGGCTTGGTCGAAGTTCCCAAAGAGGGCGATTAAACCGGGTAAGCGTCTCTGATACCTCAGGCTAATTACGAGACCATGGAATTCATTCTTCGTAATTTAAAGGCTGCTGAGACAGGGATTCTGTGTTTTTATCAAGAATTTACAATAAATAGGTAAATAATAAGTATACAAAAATGTAAATAAATAAAGTTGTTGGTTTTGAGCTCATTGTACTAGAAAATATTGATTTTACCGTTTCTATTCAAAATCTTATAATGTTTGCTCTCATATATAAAGTATTGTCTTTAAATAAATAACTAAATAAATATTCATATAAAAATATAAATAACTAAGTAAATAAAGTAATTGGTTTTGAGCTCAATATACTGAAAAATATTGATTCTACACTTTTTTTTTAAATCGTAAAATATTTGCTTCGTCTTTTTGATCTCCTAACATTTTAAAAAGTCTAACATTTGGAATTCACTTTGGTCTCTCAGAATATCTGGAAGAACTTCTAACCATCGCTGGCATTTTAATTTTTTCTTATTTTATTTTATTTTATTTTCTATAAAAAAGCCCACGTTTGGAGTACTTTTATCTTTGCATTTTGAACTCTTGTACGTAACTTTTAAACTACAATGTCTTTTTTATATTTTTTCTAAGACTTTCTCTCTGTTCCATTTTATTGTTTTCTTTAACTTCTCTCTCTCTTCATTTCTATCATTTTCTTACCTATTATTATTATTATTATTATTATTATTATTATTATTATTATTATTATTATTATTATTATTATTATTATCTACCTAACAATGTGCATTTTGCTACTTACCCAATTTATACCTTCAAACGAATATTCTTATTGGAAAAAATTTTATTTATGTTTCCTAAACCTATATATACAGTAGAATTATAATTTCCTTGTCTTCATTATGTCTGTAATTAAAGCCTACACTCTTTTCTAATCCCTTTACTTCATAATTATTCTGTCATTATTTTTGTATAAAGCGTACATTTTTATCTAATTTTACCTGACTTATCTTGTTGTGCCACCACAGTTCAGTAAATTATTCTTCTGCCTTTGTTAATACCCTTTGGAACTCTCACTCCGCCTCTGTTTTCCTCGATTTATAGTCTTCCTTCTTTTGAGAGGCTGGGTTTACATGACACTCTTCGGAATTAGGGAACCACTCCTTAGCCATAAATCTTGTCTCTGTCTAGTTTTCATCAAGGCTGGTCTACTTACAGATATGTCTTTGCTTCTTCAAACTGGCTCTTGTATTAAAAAATGCAATTCTGAGCGTAACTGAACATATAAGAGAAAGGGAGCTTACTGTTTCATTACAGAGATTTCAGTTCAGTGCATAATCTTTGTTTTACCTGGAGTCTGCTGCCTGAGGACCATAAGTCGTTTACCCGTCACGTCAACTGGCGTTTCGTTCATTATTCTCTCTCTCTTCTCTCTCTCTCTCTCTCTCTCTCTCTCTCTCTCTCTCTCTCACACACACACACACACGCACACATTCCATTGGCCTCTGCACTAAAAAATTTATTTTGCTTCGTAAATGAATCATACAGTCAACTGGCATTTCATTCATTATTCTCTCTCTCTCTCTCTCTCTCTCTCTCTCACACACACACACACACACACACACACACACACACACACACACACACACACGCACAGACACACACGCACAAACACACTTACACATTCCACTGACCTCTGCACTAAAAAATGTATTTTGCTTCCTAATTGCAAACATAAGAGATATTTTGCCCTGAGGACCAGCCATTTTGGCTGGCAGGTCAGCTGCAGCTAATTAATGTTCTCTCTCTCTCTCTCTCTCTCTCTCTCTCTCTCTCTCTCTCTCTCTCTCTCTCTCTCATTCTCTCAACTTGAAAAAAGTTTCAGCAAACTTGTTTCCCTTTCCAGTCTTCAAGAAATCTTCTAAGCTAAAGATTTTTTAATTCATAATAACTACATTATTTAAGTAAGACACAGTGGTCATCAGGAGCATAGAATAACGCTCACAGCATCCCGTCTTATGCTCCAACAAGACATATTTATTCAAAAACAAAAATTATCTCATATTAAAGAAATATTTTCTTCGAGGGACGAAGAGGAAATTTTAAATCCTGCCTGACGTTTCTTCCAAGCATGCTTGCAAGAAGTTTGGAAGTTCTCTTCAACTTCTTAGAAGCCGTGTGCGAACTTCTGACGCAGCGCAAAATATTTTGCGGGTCCTTGGAAGGTGTTGTAATATATTTTAGTATTTCTGTCTATTGTCGTGAATTTTTAGGCTTAAAAGACTGTAATACAAAGTAATTTCATCTGGTTAATACGAGCAGGTAGCTACTGTAAGTTACCTTCTTACCTTAAACACTTTCAATACATTTGGGAATTGGGCTGATAAACTGCAACTTGATGTATCGGGTAGCGTACGTTTCAAAGTTTGATTGACAGGTAATTTTAGTTGATGATGACGTCAGATTACTTCCTTTACTACTTGCAATAATGATAAAAATAGTTATAAACATATGAAGGGAGTAGACCTTCTTTTAAATAATTTCTTTTAAAAGAATAGTTGCATCACCAGAACTGATTTTGTACTGGGTTTAATCATTCCTTCTAATTATTCTTTTTTTCCCATTATTGTCGTTTAATGAATTTTGTCCAAAATTCATATTGATCAGAATTGAAAGTTATTCTGAATTGCACATCAGTACTGGAGCTATATAATTCAGAAGGACTGAAAAGACATTGCATGATCAATTCGGCTCATGCAACCAAATTTATTAACGGAATAAACATTAATATTATTATTTTTGTTAATGTCATTTTATTTAGTGATTTTTATGATAATACAAAATGGTATTATTAATACTTTTTTTTTCTATCTCAGTCATCCTATTCGACTGGGTGGTATTTATAGTGTGGAGTTCTTGGTTGCATCCTGCCTCCTTAGGAGTCCATCACTTTTCTCACTATGTGCGCTGTTTCTAATAGCACGTTCTTCTGCATGAGTCCTGGAGCTACTTCGGCATCTAGTTTTTCCAGGTTCCTTTTCAGGGATCTTGGGATCGTGCCTAGTGTTCCTATGATTATGGGTATAATTTCCACTGGCATATCCCATATCCTTCTGATTTCTATTTTCAGGTCTTGATACTTATCAATTTTTTCTCTTTCTGTCTCATCTACTCTGGTGTCCCATGGTACTGGGACACCGATTAGTGGTACTTTCTTCTTAATGTTGTCAATCAGCGTCAAGTATGGTCTTTTGGCACGTATTACCCTATCTGTTCTGATAACATAGTCCCAGAGGATTTTGCCTGATAGTTTTCTATTACTCCCTCATATTGGTGTTCGTATCACTTATTATTGCATGCTAGCTGGTGTTTCTTGCACAGGCCCAGTGGAGGGCTTGTGCTACTGAATCATGCCTTTTTTTTTTGTACTGGTTCTGTGCTAGCGCCGGTTATTCTCTTGCTATTTGGTTTATGATCTCGTCTTTCATATTGCACGTCCTGCATATGGGTGAGATGTTATTTCCATCTATTTTTCTTTGGACATATCTGGTTCTTAGGACCGATCTTGTGCCGCTGTTAGCATTCCTTCTGTTTCCTTCTTGAGTTCTCCCCTCTGTAGCCATTGCCATGTGTCATTGCTGGACAGTTCTTTAGTTTGTCTCATGTACTGTCCGTGCATTGGTTTGCTGCGCCATTCCTGTGTTCTGTATTTCATTCTCCCGTCTCTGTATATTTCTGGGTCTTCGTCTACTTTTATCAGTCCTTCTTCCCATGCACTCTTTAGCCACTCGTCTTCACTGGTTTTCAGGTATTGCCCTAGTTAATTATTATTATTATTATTATTATTATTATTATTATTATTATTATTATTATTATTATTATTATTATTATTATTATTATTATACCCTGTATATATTTGATTATAATCACTTTAACACGTGATTCGTTTACCATTACATTACAAGTGAAAATAAGAGACGTCTCTTATTTTTCACCTGTTGTAATGTGTGATTTATAAGTAAGTATGTATGTATGTATGTATGTATGTATGTATGTATATATATATATATATATATATATATATATATATATATATATATATATATATATATATATATATATATATATATA
Source organism: Macrobrachium rosenbergii (assembly GCF_040412425.1). Lineage (NCBI taxonomy): Eukaryota > Metazoa > Arthropoda > Malacostraca > Decapoda > Palaemonidae > Macrobrachium > Macrobrachium rosenbergii. The sequence goes on from NC_089795.1 coordinate 47,391,665, forward strand.
TATATATATATATAAACAGTATTGATTCTCCTTGTCATCCTCCCATGAAGTTGGAAATTGAAGGAACTGAAAAGGTTTTTAAATATTCAGCAACGATAAGAACTATCCCCTGAGGCCGCAGCAGAAAAGCCACACTAGAAAAAAATAATCCGGAGAAACATAAAATATAAATATATGACCTACAGCATTGGTGATTTTCCAAAATAAAAACGTTCTCATTTTTCAGTCAGACTGTAAAAGAAATTGACGATTTGTTGTTTAGATAAAATATTCTATCTGTGGAATACTTTCTCGTCGCAGAAAGCATTTCAGAAAAAGAGATAAACATTTCCACGTACAGAAAAAACAGAGCTTATTCTTGAAGAAATATTCTTCATAAACTAGATGAACGCTTTCACTCAGAAAAGAAAATTTATTCCGAAAGAAAGATTTTCAAGCAATAGATCAACATTTCCATTTCCAGAAAAACATAAACTTTTTTCGTGAAGAAAGATTTTTCATAAAATAAACGTTTTCATTGCCAGGTATCATTGATTTTTTTGAAGAAACATTTTCCGTAGAATAGATAACCATTTTCATCAAAAAACATGAGAAGAATTGGACTATATGCAGGCTACATGAAGACGCACAAAGAAGAGAAGGGGTGTGAGGGAGGGGAAGAGAGGAGGAGGGGGTAGTGTGGAGGAAGAAGGGAAGGAGGGATGTTGAGCATTTTGGACGATGTTCCTTATAGCTTTCATGGATAGGACCCCCGTTTGGCAATACGGTGCGAAGCAACACATCAACTCTACCAGAAAATTGTATAAAGTGTTGAAATTGCAATGTAATGGTGCGAATTATTTAATGACAAATCTTCGGATTCTGCAGTGAGAATCAAGGTTTTAGTCTTAAAATCATTAGTTTTTATTTTTATTTATTTATTTTTTTGTAATTTGTTTTGTCTTTCTGGTGGCGATCAGTCCATGTAAAAATAAGAAAATTCCAATAAATTAAGTCCATAGCGAGTCCATCATCGAAACGTTTTCATCAATATTTTGCGTGAATAAACCTTATCCCTGCATAAACTAACCCCTATACTGTACCTGACGCATCTTACGAAACATTTTGCAATTTCGTTTCAGACACCGTAAGGTGTCGCCTTCGTCCGTATGCGTGCAATCTTTATTGTTTATCCACTTACTTTCCCTTTAGACGAAGCCGTGGTCTAGAGCATCCACAGGAACGAGACTACAGAAGGAAGAGAAATACTTTTTTGCATTTTTATTTCGTTGTTGTTGTTGCAATCCGCTTATATCAGGAGACTAAAAATGCCAGAATTTTTTTCTTTTGTCAGTGAAGTAGCTAAAATAAAAAGGCTTTCCTGAAACGTATGTCATATTTAAAGGTGGACTGGATTTCTCTGTCACAAAGGGAGTTGGTTTTCTGTCATTTGTGATGATCAACTCTGTCATGGCCAGGTAAACGATGAAGGCTGGCAGTGTGGTCATCGCCTCTACTCAGTTATAAAAGATGAATCTGGTGCTAAGTGAAAAGAGTCACAATGAAGTCCATTAGTTGTCTAATAATTGAAAGTGCCCAGTCTTTCAAAACGGTTTTGTAAGAGAAAGAGAGAGAGAGAGAGAGAGAAGAGTCTGTTCTTTGTTTCATATCACCAACATAAAGCTACCCTTCGAAATTTCATATTATCTTTTTGAATTTCTTTTTTTTTGGAGAGAGAGAGAGAGAGAGACTGTTCTTTGTTTTATATCAGCAACAAATGGTTTCCCTTAAAAATTACCTATTTCCTTTTGACAGAGAGAGAGAGAGAAAGCGCTTATCCTCGTCATCTCACGGATAAAGATACTTTAACGTCAAGATGTGTTATATTTCACAAAAGTCACATTTGACATTTTTTGTTTTTAGGGAAATCTTTCATATGTAACATTTTAGTGAGAGAGAAATACGGCCTCGTGTATTTTCAAAAATTGAAATATATATAGGTAATGAGCTTATTTTTCTCTCAGTTCCGAATACTTAAATTCTTTTTCTATTTCTGGTTTCCATGACTTTCACAAGTTCTTGAATTAAAGTCTTTTTTAAGTTGACGGGTAAAAACCCGCTTCTGATGTTACTGAAGCCTCTGTCTGTTTCTGATTGGCTGATTTCTTTGGTGGGCCTTCCGTACAGTAATTGCCGTTAGCTCCAGGAAAACCAAACTAATATTAACAAAGGTGATCTTGGGTGCTACTTGTATATTTCAACTTTAGTGTAATGGAATTCTGAGCGGCTGTGTAATTAATGACAGTATTAAATATGACGCACATTAACCTGAGGAAGCTGTTTGGATAAAGACACTTCAAAAACTATCCCGCATATTACTTCTTCAGGTCGCATTAAGAAGTTAATATTGAAAGCATTTTTCCCTTTCTTAAATACTGATTTGCTATTCTCAAGTTAGCTTATCACTAGCATTCATTCCAGCATTGAATTTCAATGAAAGTTTCCTTGAACAAAAAAGTTACAAAAAGACAGATAAAATATCTTCGTCCTTACATCTTAGGTCACTTTGTATTCAATCATTAATCTGGATCAACTTAGGCCCGAGTTCAGATCCATCAAGTCATTAATCTTGCATAGAATCATTAATGTTGTATTTTATTTAAACTGTGGGAAAGAGTTTCAATTTCCGCAACTCGGTAAACTAGGAAGTCAGTGACTAAAAGAAATTAAATTCTCATTTCCAGCAAGGAAGTTTTTAGTCTCTGTTTATCAAAATTTTTAAGGTGTATCAAGCTGCTACCAGCAAGAAAACAAATGTGATAACAGAAGAAATGGAAATAACCAGTTTGCCATTAAGAATAAATGCAGTAAGAGACAGAATCACTAAACGCCTAAGGAAAGAAGAAACGAACTAATAGTACAGATTTCAATTTTTATATTTTGGGGTACTTTTAGCTATTAAATGCTTAAGGTGAAAAGAGGGAGTTAGAGTGATTGGACAGCAAGATGAAAAAAAAATGTGAGCACTGCGGTATTTCTAAGGCATTTCTAAGGGAACGAAATTGAACACCTGATCATGTATATTGTTTACTTATACTTTTTCTTTATTTTTTTTCTAATCTGACTAAAAGTTCAATTGGAAATTCTTCGATATATTTGTGTACGTTATGAAAAGAACAACAAAACGTTAGTGAATAGGAATTCAAATCCTTATGACAGTATTTTGGATCGTTTGCGCCCAGAGCAATTTTTGAAGAAGAATTAGGTCAACAGCATCGTTGTCATAGGAAAAGAGAAAAGTGTTTAACATAATTCATGAGATTAGAAACGAACAATGAGAGAGAAAGAAGACAATTATCAGTAATTATAGTCAAATACCTTTTGTCTCAGTTTTCGTTGGTTCTGCTTTCATCGTCATATACAATTAAGCCAAATTTTTATCGTTCAAAATCTATTGTATTAATTTGTGTTTACATCGTTAGTACCTCGGTTCACATAACAAACTCAAAGCCCTAATCATTAAATAAAAAATCGTTTATAAAAATAAATCATCAACCAGCGCAGATCTGACCCAAACCGTTAAGCAAATCGTTTGCATGACAAGAATAGTCAAATACATTATTTTCTTGTCATCAGTATATTAATATCGTGGTTCTTTGTCTGGCTGAGTTTTGTGTTATCATCCTGTAAATGAGGTCTGCAATAAACACCAGTTAGTCTCTTTGTATTATAATATTCTTTTATTGCTATATCACTGATCACTTGTGATTTCTGTATATCAGTAGTGCTCTTAAATTTCTCGGAATATGTACTGTTTGAAGGAACAGTATAAAAACAAGAATAAATAAAACGTGAAAAATACTCCACATAATTTATTTTTAAAAAATAAGTTATTTTCAGTTTTTCTCTTCCCAGTAGTATTGTTTTAATGCATAGGAAAGTAGACAAGAGCTCTAATAGCAATTGCATTTGGTAATTTTGGATGTTTCAATATTGCATTTGTCCCAGTACATATTAACTTGTTATTGGTTGGACGCAATGGGATATCAGCTTTATATATTGGATATGAGGTTTTTATGCGTTTTTATATCATGAGTTGTTATACAAGATAATGTATTGGAGTATGGAGAACCTCTTTTAGAATATTTGAATAATATTTTATATTTTATTATACGTAGGCAACGGGAAAACTTGTAAGTCAGTCGAATTTCTATAATGATCTAAAGTTGTTGCGAAAAACTGATTTTATTATCCGCAGGAATTTCGTAGTTTCTTCCTTTAAGAATATTAACTTACGGAAGCAATAATCTGGGTTTCGTCATAAACTGATACCCACAATCGTATCAGTGTATTATAATTAAAATTTAAGATTTATTTGTTATTGTTTGTTTGCTAATTTAATCTGTATTTTGGAATATATTTTTCCTTCTTGGACCCATATCGATATTTTATCGCATAAATACATTCGATTTTGTGAAGCTGTCCCACTAAGTTCAAGGTCTTTTGACTCACTCTTATAAATGAAAAATCTTCCCTCTGTCTAGTCAGCAGTGCACAATGAGAGCAACTGTTCTCACATATGTTTCTCGTACATGTGTCATTAATCATGCACATATGTGTTATGAAATGTCTTTAAATAAAACGAAAACTAATCAAACTGCCATTTACCACAAACAGTCGCAAACAATGTAAATGATAATGACGGGATCAGTGGAATGAACTTTTGAAGAGAGAGAGAGAGAGAGAGAGAGAGAGAGAGAGAGAGAGAGAGAGAGAGAGAGAGAGAGAGAACCCAAGCATTAAAGCAAATAATTTATCAGCAGTACCAGTGCCTGTTAGGCTCACTTTCCTCGCTCAATGTAATGGATTGTCGACCATCTGAAACGCAGTGCTGTAGAAGAGCTTTGCCGAGGCTATAAATATCCCGGAGTGCTTACAGCATTTGTGTGTTCTTTACTAAATCATAAGCATTCAAGCTGTAACTCCTAACCAGGGGTATTTCTTCGTCTCTCTGAATAATTATTGAGTTAATATCATCAAATATTGCAAAGCCAAGGTCGTTAAACGCGAGCACTGTACCAGTACCTCTAATGATATTAAATACCTCTAATAGTATTACTCTTACTTCTTCCAATTCCAATAATTGTTTATCATCAGAAATTTCTCCCCACTCAAATGGTTCCTGGGTCGTTAACTGAAAGCAAACGTGCAGCGGCTGTTTTGTCATCTGAAATGGGAAATCCAATAGCCTAGTTTTTTCATGAGCTAACATAATAGCGAGTAATTAATCTTTGTCCAGTATTCCAGAAATCCAGTTTTAAAGGTTGTCTTTTATTTTATGCATTCTATATCTATTTTTCAGGGGATGTGTTTAATAATTTTAAGCGCAACTTTTTGTCATATCAAGCAATGTATTCTCATCAGTACATTCTCTCTCTCTCTCATTCTCTCTCTCTCTCATTCTCTCTCTCTCTCTCTCTCTCTCTCTCTCTCTCTCTCTCTCTCTCTCTCTCTCTCATTAATCAAGAAAGCCTTTTCGCTTTCGTACCTCTCTCTAATGCAGGAAAACGTTTCAGATGACGTTCCTGGATTCAAACAATTGCTCAATGTCCATAATGTTAATTAAAAATCGCTCTTATTCGAAATGTAAGGAACGATACTCTCGTGCAGGTGTAATAAAGCAACAACAACTGTTCTAGTTATACCTGCGCCTCATTTGCATATCGTCGGAAATAACATTCGCAAACTTTTTCCGTTGCACAAAAGCGAAAGAGGAATATTGGCGCCACTTCCTTTAATGCTTATAACACAGCAGGTCCTCTCGACAGCGCGTTGAAACAACGCACATTGATATTACATCGCCCAATAAAAACTGAATAGAACATGCTTTCTTCTTTGTGGGCTGGAAGAATGTTCATGTGAGTAATGAAATTAATCTTATTTTAAATATAACTCTTCATTCATATTCAGTATAATAATTTCTTTTCTTTTTGAAATAACATTTTTCATCCTTATAACAGTTCCCCGGTTAAAGCCACATGAGATAATAATAATAATAATAATAATAATAATAATAATAATAATAATAATAATAATAATTTATTATTATTAATATTATTATTATTATTATTATTATTATTATTATTATTATTATTA
>NC_089795.1:47402799-47472799 GCF_040412425.1 Macrobrachium rosenbergii
ATAAAATGTAAACAAATAACTAAAATACAAGGAGAGCTGTATTAGGGCAGTAATGTAACGCATTTTTGCTTGAACTTCTGAAGTTTCAACTTCACGACATCCTCAGGGAGGCTGTTCCACAGTCCAACGGTGAGAGGGAGTAAAGGACCTCTGGAACTAAGAAGTCCGAGAGCGGGGCACATTTACTGCATATTGGTGTTGCTGTTCAGCGAATCTGGTTGTTCTCGGCAGGAAAAGGGGAGCAGGGAATATTTAGAGCAGTATCAAAGAAGGACAAAAAGAAGTGCAACACTTAGAGGGAATGATTGTTTGTCAGTAGACAGACCACCAAGTCTTTGCCGCCGGCCTCTGCGGGACAATTAATGGAAATTAGGAAACGATTTTCGGTGTCCCAGAGCTCTCTTAACTTCCCTCTAAGCGAACAAAGCCCGCTGCTAACAATAAATAATGAGAAACATTAAGGAAGGTTTTCTTTTCTCTCCTTGACTTTCGTTCCATTACAGTTTCTCTTAACGAAGTCTTAATGAACGCACCTGCGGTGGGGATCTTGGAATTTGTCTGGACAGACAGACTTTGTATCACCATCTCTCTCTCTCTCTCTCTCTCTCTCTCTCTCTCTCTCTCTCTCTCTCTCTCTCTCTCTCTCTTAAATAAAGCAAAGCTGAAACTTGACAGCCTTTTCTCTCTTCTTTGCCCCTTTCTTATAAATGAAACAAAGTTGCTAAAAATCTCTCTCTCTCTCTCTCTCTCTCTCTCTCTCTCTCTCTCTCTCTCTCTCTCTTTTGAAAAAAGCAAAGCTGAAACTTGACAGCCTTCTCTCTCTTTTTTGCCTCATAAATGAAACAAAGTTGAAACTTTACTGCTATTCTCTCTCTCTCTCTCTCTCTCTCTCTCTCTCTCTCTCTCTCTCTCTCTCTCTCTCTCTCTCTCATAAATACAGTTGAAATTTGCCAGACTTCTCTCTCTTTCTCTCGCCCTTTTTTTCCCGTTCTTCCTTATAAATAAAAATAAAACAAAGTTGAAAATATACTTCTAAATATAAGGGGAGGATAAATAAAGCAAAGTTGAAACTTGACATCCTTCCAGTTCTTACTTTTTCTCCCCCTTAATTATAAACAAAAAAAGTAGAAACTCTCTCTCTCTCTCTCTCTCTCTCTCTCTCTCTCTCTCTCTCTCTCTCTCTCTCTCTCTCTCTCTCTCTCATAAATCGTGATATTGGTTTAACTAGTTCCTACGTTGGTTTTATCCTGATTGTATTTTCTGCTTTCTATTTTCATATAAGTAAATTTAGTCAAATTTCCATACCTTCCTCAATTTCCTGATATTCCCTTCTACTCTAGGACAGATCACATAAACAGCTTCTTGTAATTTGGACTAACCTGTTGTTCATTAAGGAATTAAAATCTTTTTCTTTGAAAACCATTTAGAACACAGAAAACGGAAAAGGGTCTATTTTCTTTAGAAAGCGTAAAGGAAAAGCGTTTATCAACATCAAAACTTCTCGCAACAAAAGTCGGGATCGCTGGACGTTCCTCGTCACTGACGCTGCTCTTCAGTTCAGGAGGAGACAAATTTAATAAGTTCTCGACAAATAAGGTATCAGCTTCTTTCGTGTCCCTTTTACCGCCGCTCTTTCATTATGAGTATCACTGTTAAGGTTTGGATTAGGGTGGCCTTATGTCAACACGAGTCTATCCAAGAGCATTAATAGTTTCATTCAGATTAAAGTAATTCATGCAAGTCGTAAATAAATGAAAATAAGACAAGGACACAACGAAACGGCCTTCTGGGAAAATATGTGTCAGATCATTAATAAAATTGCTTGCGAATTTCCAGTTATAAAATTTTCTTCATCAGAAAAGATTTATTAAGATACGGAATAAACTCAAGGTCTATTTATTATTTATCAGTTACATCAACTTTTTTATGCTTCGGTGTTGTTTAAACAAAAAAAAAGTACAAAGACAATCTAAATAGTAATAAACCTTTTCACAAACAGACGTTTGATGACATAAGTAGTACCCTTACCGAACCTGTTTACAGACTTAAGCTAAAGTCTTTAATTAATCCAAAAGAAAAAGAAAAAAACTTCTTGAATACGTCACCTTTTGTTTGTCGAGGCTTAATGAAGACGAAGACAAAAACGTCTACGACCTATTGAAGTCGGTTTCTTGATTACATGACAGTCGAGTCAACAAACAAGGCATTGAAGAGAGCCATTCGTTGACTGGTAGCCGCTGCGGGTGAACGGTTGCTCCCGTTCATCGATGTTCACTTTCCTGTATTATTAATTCCTTCTCAGTCTGGACAGCGAAAAATTATATATATATATTTATATATATATATATATATATATATATATATATATATATATATATATATATATACAGTATATATATATATATATATATATATATATATATATATATATATATATATATATATATAACTATATATACAATATATATATATATATATATATATATATATATATATATATATATATATATATATATATATATATATATATATATATATAATCATTATTGGCTGTCCAGACTGAGCAAGGGAGATATTAACAAAGGAAACACGTAAAATCTTTAAAGTACAGTAATATGCAGAATGACACGTTTCTATAATCACTTTTAAAGATTTTATATATAAATATACATACTGTAATATTTTCTAATTCTCCTGTTCAGTTTTACATACCAGTAACTGTGAGAATTATAATATATATATATATATATATATATATATATATATATATATATATATATATATATATATATTTTTTACGTTTTTCCGTGGTTTTAGTTTGAAATATGCTCTGTGAGACAGGTAGCAACAATTTAAGTTAATTTAGCCTTGTGATTCTGACTTCGTGGGTACGGGAAAACGTAAAAAAAGGGAAAAACAAAGGAGAATTTCATATGAGCTTAGGGCTCTTGTTACTGAGGGAAATATTACGTAAAACACGTGGGCAAATTTAAAGGAGTGTATTTACATAAATGATATCAGTACGGGAAAGAGGAACTCAAGTAGATTACTATCCTGAAGGAGATTCCTACGGGATTGAATGAAACTGGGGATTCCAGACACGGTCCGAGAAGCTTCCACGAAATAGATCCTCTGAAATGAGAGATATGCACATTATACGCCAGTAATGAAAATAGACAAAAGAATAATGAATTCGAAGCTGCACTGAGGGTGCCAAAGGAGTAATAAAGAATTAATACTGCTGATGCAAGAGGCGCACGGACATTAGACAAGGGAGATTTCTGGCTTTCTGCTTAAGAAAATATTACGAGACAAAAAGCGTGACTGAAATGGGGCTCTTCCAGGCACTTTACCTTAGCAGATTTTCCGAGGGCGCGTAGAGAAGGCGGTCCGTGGATGACTTGCGATTTCCGAGGACGAGTTTCTTCCACGTGGTGAGATGCAAGGGCTTCCGTAAGGGGCAAGGCGATGGGGGACTCCTCGAAAACTCCAAGCAATGGCGTGGGGCTCGAGGAATACGGTCGAAGGACACGAGGAGAAGTATACTTTTGAAGGGGCCACGTGGTTAGGATGCAAGGGCATCGATGGGGCCAGGTGTTGGGGACGTCTTCACAAGTTCACTCCATATCTTCCAGCCCGCGTGTGTGTGAGACCTCGTGGGCTTTTGCCTTTATCCTCCTATGGGGCAGGGGGGCGTCCATCACAGATGCTTTGACTCATTGCACCTGCTGCCCAGGGGAGGTTTTGGCCTGTAGGAGAAACGCCCAAGCCAGATTACTTTTGCCTCAAGGAAAGATCTTTATCAAAAATGGGAGCGCCTTTAATCTTTTAACCCTTGTTTTTAAGTCGATAGACAGATGGTCTATCGATCGGCCGGCTAGCAGTAAATGAACAACCAACAACAACAAAGGAGGGGGGAGGTAATTTGCTAGCGAATTCTTGCTAATCATAATACCTCCCCATACAAGATGATGTACATACCTCCTTCGGTGTGTACATCGATATTCAAGAATGAGCGGCAAATGCTTTACGTTACTCTACATTCTGCCTTGCAATGAACTTTACTCCTAAGGGTTTTATGAAGCTGAGACATTACTTTTAATAACACATTGGGACAATTTTCGTTAACAGGACGCAAAGTGATTTAAACACTTGCAAAAGAATAATTACTTTAGATTTAGTTACCCACTGTAACTTTATAAAGTGACTCGAACAATTGTGAATTAATTAAGATTATAGGACCACGTATATGAGGCTATGGCCAACAAATGAAAAGAAATGGTTATTGTTCAAGAATTAAAATACACGGTTACTTAATTTTAGATAAAATGCATGCGGTTAGTGCAATCTGCCTTGAAGAGGCTGTGTAAATGAAAAACAGCGTTTATTTTTTGTAAATGACATCCCCTTTACACGATACTGTAATGACTATACATATTCGCATTGATAATTTATCTTCGTTTTAACGTACTTGGCTCAGCTATCGTTCAACGCGAGCTGAGGGATGACCCACACACGGAATTTGACAGTCGTGCGCGGCGAGAGTATTCGCGAGGTTTTAATTCGCTAACCTTAAACTACGCTAATTTTGTCGCCTACTGCCAACTCAATGTTATGACGGAGCGAGCAGACAAAAGATGTGGGGTAGGACAAACAGCGATCTTGGAAGGAATGGAAGGGGAAAAGGGATAATAATAACAAAAGGAAAATTACCAAGACGTTACGAATGAAACTTGACCGCATATGAAAGGCGGGACACGTCTCTCAGAGCTTACGAAAGGGGCATTTAAATCACAAGGGCAAGAGTTTATGACTCATGATTCATTAAAATAAAGATAACTAAATGACTAAAAGAAAGTAAATGATATTGGCAGAAGAGCTAAGGGAAAAAGAGTGAGGGGTTTTATTGTGTTAGGCGGGAATCTATCGTCCCACGCCTATAAATTACGGCCCGGACTATCACTTCAGTCCCAGGGCGAGGAAAGTGCACCCGAAGGGCGCGACTCCTTCAGGAGGGGGCTGACACGCACCCCGGTGCCAAGGTATGGGCGCAAGGGCGTGCCACTTCTCACTCTGTTATTCTTAATGATTTATACATTGTGGGGGAATGGTATCCCGTATTTAATTGCCTCTTGTGGGGATAATTTAAGGGAAGATTAATAGAAGGTGATAAGAGATAGAAGTTCCTGAGGAACGGAAGAAGATAGAGGAGGGTCTGACATCCCCTTCTGGATTAGGTGCCAAGACCTTCGAAAATGAAAGGGCGGCACAGGTGCCATGGGAGCTCTAGAGCTCTTTGTAAATTACCTGGAATGTCCCACGCCCGTGGTAATTTCGCCTCGAGTCTTTCTAAATGGGACAGTCGTCCTCGGCCGGGGAAGCGGAGGGCCCGCGACCGGAGGGCGGCACGGAGTACCACCTGGGCCTGCTGATGCGACAGCTGACGCAGGAGTGTTCCGTGCGGGTTCTACCATGATCCGTCGCGGCTCTTGTAGTTCATCGGCCAAGTGAGATATGGCAGAATCCTGACTTGCAATTGCGTCGGCGACGGGCTGAGGCAGAGAGGAGGCGGTCGGGGGTGGCGTGAGCGGCTCGCAGGTGTTGTTGACCAGCTCAGGCACGGGTTGCGAGGCCGCACCTGCAGGTGAGCTTCCGCGGTGGTCGGGAGGAACCGTCTCTCTGACCGACGCTGGTAGCGGTGCCAGGCCGGGGGAAGAGAGGGGGTCCTGAGTTGGATCCCGTGAATGGAGATCGGCGTAGCGCTCTGGCGCTGGCACTAGGGCAGAGTCAGGCGCTATCAGAGGTTTCTTGGGCTCGTCGGTCAGGACGGACGAAGCTTGGCCCTGCTCGGGGCATGCAAGTGGCACCGGCAGGAATTTGGCATCTCCTGAAGGGAGATCTGATTGGGGCCCTGGCACTGGCACTGAGGCAGGGCCGGGCACTGGAATTGGATCGGGAACCGATCGAGGGGGCCACTGTACATCGTACTCAGGTGGCACTGGTGGGGACTGCACGTCCTCCTGGTACCCAGGGGGCGCCAGTCTTGGCTGAGGGAGAAGCGGGGGAGGATTACTCGCGCCCGCGGAATGATTCGGGGAATGGGGACCCCTAGATTGTCGTGATTTCGGTGGGGACTGAAAGTCCTGTCCCAGGATGACGTCATAGCCTCCGGGGAGATGGCTTGCTACTGCAAGATTGCAAATTTTGGATTGGTGAGGTCGTGAGACTCTCAATTGGACCGTAGGGAGTATCATTTTAAATTGATTTATTCCTCGATCGCGGACGCAGTCTTCGTCTATTGACGATAGCTCCGAAGCGGAACTCTGTCCCTCTCGGATGAGGGGGAGATTTGTGCGCCCGAGTCCTCGAAAGCAGTGACTCGGCGCGCGGGCTCGCTACCCCGTGGAGGGGCCACGTATACAGGCCCTTCGGCGGGAGGGCCTAATGACTTGGGATCTGTGACGGCCAAGGCGACGGTGGGAGTAGTTGATTTATTATTGCGTGGGCATTTTGCCCATGCGGGAGAATGGCTTATAGACCTTGCACGCCGTGCAAAAGGTCTGGCTAAAGTCTTTCCGCGCTGCCCCTGTGGAGGGCGAGGCGAGTTATTTGTCGGTTTTCCGGGAGAGAGAGGAGCGGTTTCTTGTTCCGCACTGTTCGGAGGAATGCCCGTTTTCTTGCAATAATGGCAAGCTAGGGCTTGCCCGAGTTCCCATTTTTGTGGGAATTTGAACCTCCGAGGAGGGACGGGGATTTATCTTCCGCCCCATGGATCCTTCTTGAGGGTGGTGGGTTTCCCACATATCTGCTATTCGGCAACACTCGGTGAGTGTTGCTGGGGCTTTTTCCACTATATGAGTGGCGAGGGCAGGAGGGGCGAGCGCAGGAAATGCTCGACTTAAACCGCTCGAGTACCTCGGCGGTGTTAGTGGCTCCTTCGAATCGAGCCATTTTGTCAACGCCGCTCTGAATGATACGCCCAATCGGACCAAGTCTGGCCTGCTTCTCTGGGCTGCTCTCCAACGCCTCCTCCACCGCCTGGTAATCTCGCACGCCTTCGAACTGCTTGGCGACGGCTTCCCAGTTTCCCGATCGTCTGCGGGAAGGGCGTGGTAGGCAACGAGGCCTTTCCGCCCAGGAATTTAGTGAGAACAAGGGAGAGTTCCGCGGGGAGAGATCGCAGCACTCCAGGACTCGTTCGGCCCTTTCAAGCCATACTGGGTTCGGGACTCGGTCCATTTTGGCATGAACGAGTGAGCTTGGCTGAGGGCACTCATCCCCGCGGCAGGGGGCGGGGGGGTGGCGTGCTGTCGTTCTAGCACCTGGAGCTCATGGGCGCGTTCTCTCTCTCTCTCCTCACGTTCTCTCTCCCTCTCTGCACGTTCTTTTTCCTTCTCTGCACGTTCTTTTTCCTCCCGTTGTTCTTGAGCGATTCGTTCTCTCTCCTCTCGTTGTTCTTGGGCAATTCGTTCCCTCTCTCTCTCTGCACGTTCTTTATCCTTCTCTGCACGTTCTTTTTCCTTCTCCTGCTCTTGGGCAATTCTTGCCCTCTCTCTCTCCTCACGTTCTCTTTCTCTCTCCTCACGTTCTCTTGCTCTCTCCGCCTTGGCATCGTCCACTCGCTCTTGAACCCATGCTCTCAGATCTTGCCCCGATAGTCCCATGTCCTTCCCAGCGGACATGTAGAATTTGAAATCCTCGTTTTGTTGGGCTCTGGTATTAGCCATTTTGAAATAATGGTTATATGATATGTCTGAAAAGACTCAGGTTGTCTGAAAAGACTCAATTGCAGGAATCTGAAACACTCAATGGTTCAGACTGCAGGAGAATGGATCTGTCTGAATAAGACAGGTGATTAGTAAGTCTGAGGAGACTTTTTTGTTAAAATTTGATATGTCTTGGAAAGACGTGGGTGTTCTTGGCGAACGAAGTCTAATATGCGTCTCGGAAGACGTAGTTGGATTTTGTCACGCTCGGACTTGGCCGGCTGTAGCGTGAAGTTAAGGAGTTGTTCTAACGAACTAGAATGATCAGTCCCGTAAGGGCTTAGATGTGTGTGAACTACACTATATAATGTCTCAAAAGGACTTAATTTTTGGGTTCCTCAAGAGGAATGAGAAATTCTCGCACGTGCGACGTAGAATTTTAGGAGTCTTTGAGGACTGGAATTTGGAGAAATTCTGCCACGTGCGACGTAGAATTTTAGGAGTCTCTAAGGACTGGAATTTGTAGAATTTGGAGGAATTCTCGCCACGTGCGACGTAGAATTTTAGGAGTCACTTAGGACTTGAATTACGATTCGTCCCTTAGGACTTAGAAATTACTAACGGGAAACCCAAAGAAAAATGTATGCTGGGAAATGAATGGGGAAAAAAATGCTACACACGCGGGCATGGGCGGGGTGGGGGTGCAGGTCGTCTGGCCAACACCGGAGGTATTTTTAGATTCTGTGAATGAACCCGTATATTTATATACCGTCTGGGAGATTCCGGGAATTTCCCAGTCGTCTGAGAGGATAACAGTACAACGGCCTAGTAATTTTCCCTATAAGCGAGTTTAAATTTCACTTTCCTAACACCTAACTCGAATTCTAACTACACTGAGAGAATTTCAGCAATGCAAGCTGACTTCATCGTGTCCCACGTGGGAATTTATTCGCGCCTAAATAACAGTTCGCTAATTCAAATGTGAAGTAAGAGTTATCACAGAGGAATTTCTTTCGCACTATTCCTCAAAGCAAGAATATGGTAAGGATTTTAACACAGAGGAATTTCGCACTATTCCTCGAAGCAAAGGATGGTTAGCACTGGTTATTTCCTAACTGCCTATCCTGAAAGGCATGCATTAACGAATCTAATACGGCGGTTCTTTTCTCTCAGTGATTACATGCGTCCCTATTTCTAATTCCTGGGAACAGTCACGATTGTAAAAGGTTTTGCTAAGATTAACACATTACTTACGTGGAATTTTCTGGATCTGTGTGCTGGTTTTACAAAAAGGTTCGTAATTGTCTCGTACCCAGCTTAGCTTTGCTAATAGCTGATCTGGCAAGTTGCAAATGCAATAAAGCAACACTAGGGAACTGCAACTGCAAAACGAGATCTATGGCCAGGTCGCCATTTTTACGTTTTTCCGTGGTTTTAGTTTGAAATATGCTCTGTGAGACAGGTAGCAACAATTTAAGTTAATTTAGCCTTGTGATTCTGACTTCGTGGGTACGGGAAAACGTAAAAAAAAAGGAAAACAAAGGAGAATTTCATATGAGCTTAGGGCTCTTG
This sequence comes from Macrobrachium rosenbergii, assembly GCF_040412425.1. Lineage (NCBI taxonomy): Eukaryota > Metazoa > Arthropoda > Malacostraca > Decapoda > Palaemonidae > Macrobrachium > Macrobrachium rosenbergii. Next base: position 47,412,078 of record NC_089795.1, read on the forward strand.
TTACTGAGGGAAATATTACGTAAAACACGTGGGCAAATTTAAAGGAGTGTATTTACATAAATGATATCAGTGCGGGAAAGAGAACTCAAGTAGATTACTATCCTGAAGGAGATTCCTACGGGATTGAATGAAACTGGGGGATTCCAGACACGGTCCGAGAAGCTTCCACGAAATAGGATCCCTCTGAAATGAGAGATATGCACATTATACGCCAGTAATGAAAATAGACAAAAGAATAATGAATTCGAAGCTGCACTGAGGGTGCCAAAGGAGTAATAAAGAATTAATACTGCCGATGCAAGAGGCGCACGGACATTAGACAAGGGAGATTTCTGGCTTTCTCCTTAAGAAAAATATTACGAGACAAAAGCGTGACTGAAATGGGGCTCTTCCAGGGCACTTTACCTTAGCAGATTTTCCGAGGGCGCGTAGAAGGCGGTCCGTGGATGACTTGCGATTTCCGAGGACGAGTTTCTTCCACGTGGTGAGATGCAAGGGCTTCCGTAAAGGGGCAAGGCGATGGGGACTCTCGAAACTCCAAGCAATGGCGTGTGGGCTCGAGGAATACGGTCGAAGGACACGAGGAGAAGTATACTTTGAAGGGGCCACGTGGTTAGGATGCAAGGGCATCGATGGGGCCAGGTGTTGGGGACGTCTTCACAAGTTCACTCCATATCTTCCAGCCCGCGTGTGTGTGAGACCTCGTGGGCTTTTGCCTTTATCCCCTCCTATGGGGCAGGGGGCGTCCATCACAGATGCTTTGACTCATTGCACCTGCTGCCTGCAGGGGAGGTTTTGGCCTGTAGGAGAAACGCCTGCCAGATTACTTTTGCCTCGAAGGAAAGATCTTTTATCAAAAATGGGAGCGCCTTTAATCTTTTAACCCTTGTTTTTAAGTCGATAGACAGATGGTCTATCGATCGCCGGCTGGGCAGTAAATGAACAACCAACAACAACAAAGGAGGGGGAGGTAATTTGCTAGCAATTCTTGCTAATCATAATAATATATATATATATATATATATATATATATATATATATATATATATATATATATATATATATATATATATATATATATATGTATACTTTTGCTATCTTACTTTTCACTGTTTTTCTAATACATCCACACACGCATATATATATATATATATATATATATATATATATATATATATATATATATATATATATATATATATATATATATATATATATATATATATTTTTTATACATATATATATATATGTGTGTGTATATATACATATATGTATATTATATATATATATATATATATATATATATATATATATATATATATATATATATATATATATATATATATAATATATATATATATATATATATATATAGAGAGAGAGAGAGAGAGAGAGAGAGAGAGAGAGAGAGAGAGAGAGAGAGAGAGAGAGAGAATCTTAAAAATTATTTCATTGCCCGGTGGGATGGGAATACCCAGTCGAAGTAATCTCTCTCTCTCTCTCTACATATATATATATATATATATATATATATATATATATATATATATATATATATATATATATATATTTATATATAAAGCACTGCTAGGTCAACAGAGGCATCATGGCTTTTAGGGAACTCTTCCACTCGCCCTTTTTCGTCTGGTGAGAGTGAGAGAGAGAGAGAACGATTCCTCTCGTTAAAAGGTGTAACATAAAGCTTTGTTAGCAGAGAGGGAGATGAAAATATATGAGACCATAAAGGCAGGACAGATGTATAATGTTCGATAAGCAACAGAGGACCAAGAACTCGGTAGAAACTACGAAGTGGAATAGACACGAAACGATTTGAAAAAATGGCGCGATTATTATTATTATTATTATTATTATTATTATTATTATTATTATTATTATTATTCAGAAGTTGGAAAAGCCCATTTAGGCCAGTGGCTTGAGATTCAAGCTTCCATAGAATATGGTGCTCATTAGAAAGAAGCAACAGAAGGTAATGGGAATTGCAGAAAGACGATACCACTTATTAAGAAAGAAAAAAAATAAATAAACAAATTAACAGACAGATAGAAAAAATGTAAGTAAATTATTAAAATGCAAGAATTGTATTAGGGTAGTAATGCATTACGAGGAGAATGAAAATTTGTAAGTAAATTATTAAAATACAAGAATTGTATTAGGGTAGTAATGCATTACGAGGAGGATGAAAATTAAAATGTCTTTCGCTTTATACGATAATTAGAAAAAAATGGGTGATGAAATCAGAAAATATGTGCTGCAAAAAAAAAAACTCTAATGGAGTTTTGATTAATAGCTGAATCCGGTTAATGGAAGCATTTCCGGAAACCAAAACAAAAAAAAGTATATTTAATTTACATATGCTGGAAGAGGACTGGTTTAAATTCCTTTCCAGTTGAGGCATAACCTCAGTAAGGCTTGGGCTGCCAGCGAGTGAGTTGCTTGAATATAAAAGTCAGAGAGACAGAAATCATAAAAGTAATTTTCTTATTGCTAAAATTCCCAGTATTAAGTATAAGGAATAGAGAAAGTAAGATCTTACCGAAGCATGTTTCTAACGCCATTCAGAATCACTTTAAATCAATAACCAATGTCACAGATATAGTTAAAGTCAATAAAATCATATAAACAATACTTCACCACGCACTCATGATTAAAATTCTTTCACAGTTTCAGAATTTATGGAGTGGATATAATGTTTAATTTTTCTTAATAAAGATCGGTTGTTTCATTGCCATTTATCTGGCGTCACAGTGCCAGATTCATTGATGCTGAATCATAAAACGAAAACCGAAACACAAAAGTAGCAACACAGTAAAATATGGAAATTGGAAAAGAATTTACCCCAAAAGCAATGAATTGTCTGAGACTGTGATTTGGCCCACCTCTGGAAATGCTCTATATATTCCAGAATTCCTTCTATAAATCCCCCAAAGCACAGAATGGATCCGTAACAGTCACTGAATCCAATTTCCGGAATGCCTTGTTTCGATTTCAAACATTTCCAGATTACCTCGACCAGACACGCCTATTTTGTTTGCATGTTTATTTCGTGAGTTAAGGATGTTGCCTATGTAGTATATCGTTTATTATATATTTTGTTTGTTTGTTTATACATCAAGTTTCCATAGGTATATATATGTATATATAATGTGTGTGTGGCTGTTTATGTGTTCGTGTGTCGTGCGACTGTGTCGTCAATAGTGATGTCCAAAAATGCTCAGAATAATCAGTTTTTTTTTTCTGTTTTACTTTATATAAAATATTTTGCGTTATTATGGTGATTAGCTAGGCTACAGTTTTCAGGGGTTTTACACAATAAATAAACCACAAAATCACGAGTGCCTATTGCAGATGCATAGGTTACAAAACTGTAATGAATTCTAGCAATTAAAAAAATGGCGGGTGATCCAATGTGAATTTATTCAGTCGATGGTCAAAAAATTAATATAAATGAATGAGCACTTGCTTCCGAAAATCTTTACCGATCAGATTAAAGAAGAAAATGACAGCTAAGAAAGTATCGACTTTTTTTTTTTTAATTCACACAGAAAATTTTCGAAACGCGTTATTCCCTATGCGCTTCGAAGATCACGGATTAAATAGGTAAAGAAATATTCAGCCTATTTTTTCTGTATCCAGATTTACGAAAATGAGCCCAGGGTTTTACGAAATTAGTTTAGCAGTGTGACGTCATCTTTTTTACGGAAGGTGATAGTCATTTGTCAGGCGGAAGAATATTTTTCAGTTCCCAGAATCTCAGGTCTTGCGACACCGTGAAAATGTCAAGAATTCGAACTATTTTGTGGAATCTTTACTGAAAAATTTTGTGTGGTTGTGGTAAATTGCAGGTTATATTAATGTAAGTTTTGTGAATAGAAGTAAATAGGTTATTACAGGGGTATAGATTAATACATTAGCCTAGGCCTATGTAGCTAAGTGGAAAAGTTCATGTCGCGCACTGACTTATGGAATTCCCGTATATTGTTGTACGCGAAGAACCTACAACTGGTAAAACTTTGACCACATAGCCCCGTAGCAGGTTAGTGCTGTCAATGAACCTTATGGGGTGCACTGTAGCCATTACTAAAGGTTCTTTGCAGCGTCCCTTCGGCCCCTAGCTGCAACCCTTTCATTCCTGTTACAGTACCTCTGTTCATGTTCTCTTTCATCCATCTTCCTTACCAACGTTTCACAGTGCAATTGCGAGGTTTTCCTCGTGTTACATCTTTCAAACCTACCTATTCTTAATTTGACTTTCCGGGGCAGAATGACTTCAAAGGTCCCAGTGCTCGGCCTTTGGCCTAAACTCGATATTCCATTCCATTCCATTCTATTTAGTCTCACAGAACCCCACGTGTTTGTTAGAGAGGAATTCAACTTGAAATCACGCTAGCCTACAAATACTAACCTGTTGCAAGTTAGGCCCATGGCCTAGACTATATAAATCCAACTAGTCATTATTCCCCTGTGATGAAATGTACAGTAGTTTTGATAATGTAGGGTTTCGGTAAGGCCACAGAATAATTATGCACTTGTTATTCAGTTATGCACAATGTCATGTGGGCGGGGACATAGGTTAGGTAAGGATGTATTCCTGTTGGAATATGTCTTTAATCAGCTTTTAACTGCCCAGGACCCATGGAAACAGGCTTAAAGTGTGCAACTCTTGTGGCTTTTTTACCAGGGCTTCTGGTACCTATGTCTAATGGAAGTGGTTTTGCTGATAACACCATCATCCTAGAATGATACAGAATAATTTTTTTATAGGCAAGGTTAACTCGCACCCCAGGGGCATCTTTCATGATGCCTAAAATAACCATAACATAATACTGGGCAATAGACACTAATTATGGGTAATGAAAGGTTGTACCAGTTTTATGGGGCCAAACAGCAGTAAATCTTACCAGTAAAAAATAAGTTATTTCATAAGATTTGGTATTTGAGTGAGGTAGTGTTCCCTTTGTCCTTTTCCTTCTGTTTTTGCTTTTCCTGCTGCAGCCATTACCACAAATGTAGAATCTCTTAAGCTTTAGGCTACCAAGAGACTGGCCCTTAGAACAGTGTAAAATCTGCCACATTATGGTCACAGTATCATATGTTTCTCACCTGAGCAGTTTCTTTGTTAAGCCTAGTTGTAGTTCAAGAATGTTATGTGTGTAAGTCTGTAGTTCTTCAGTTTGAATAGCCGAAGCCGAATTAGTTTTCATGGATGAAATCAACATTTACCCTGCCTAGAATGACAGTTTTAACATCCTTACAATCAAATCTTGGCCATTAAACATCCCCCGAAAATTTTTCACATGTTACCTCAGCATTATGCTGCTGTTATGAAGATGCATCGCTTTGAACCCTTAACTGTGCACAAATGGATACATCCTGAGCTTGTCTGTCCTAGAGTCCCATGTCTTTACCTGGCAAGTAGGGGCTTCACCCCCTTTAACATTGCGTAAGAGGATACATCCTATCCTAACTTTCCTTAATGTGATATAACCTATAGTGGCCATGTTAGATTATCATTTTCTTCCTTAACTATTTAACAACTAACCATCTACTGAAAAGCAGTAATATGCAGGATGTTGAAGTGATGTGTTTTCAGTTTGTTAAATGTGTCATATGTATTGCAGGCTTAACTAGGTTATGTACATTCACATTTGCTAGGGTTTATAACAAAATGGTAATATATGACAAATCAGTGTTTTTTCCAACATTGGATTAAATGACTCGTTATCTAATGATGATGGAGGAGGTGTACTTTTCCCATTGAATGAGGGACAACTTAATAATAATGGTATTGCAGTACACTCCCAGAACACCTGAATTAACCCCAGTCACTGACCAGCCCGAACTATATCCCATAATTTTACCCACAAAGTGGGTATTTAACTGTCAGCGTTACCAGCGCTGCAGGAAAAATCTTGTCAAATGAGTTACTTGAAGTACCGTTGACAACTCTGCGGCAAATACCGGCCGACAGAGGCTGACATCCCCAATTGTTTTTAGTTCACTGTGCTGTGTGGATGTATCCTGCATCAGGCGAACTTTTGATCTTTAGTCCGACCCCCTTATAAATATTTTGGATATCAGATAACGACTTGGACTGTTTTTTCATTGCCCTTTTCTCCTGGATTGTACTTTATTGACTGTTTTTTGGAACTTCTCATGTTGACGGAAGTCCCAGTATTCCTTCCAGAGAGGAAAGATCTCAGACAGCCTCATTTCCATTACTTCCATCGGAAGCTCCACATGCTGAAGCTAGCTGCTTGGAGGTTGTCCAGCAAGCAGCCCATCATTCAGGACTCTCTAAGGCAGTGGCTTGCCAACTGTCTTTCTGTCTGAGAAGTTCGACTAGGAAACTTTACCAGGCCAGGTGGGAAATGTACCGTAGTTGGTGCTGAAAAGAGGGTCATAGCATTTCACGTCCGTCCATCGCGAAAGTAGCAGACTTCCTCTTGTTTTTGAGAAAGAAAAAGAATTTATCTTATTCTACGATTGTTGGTTATAGGTCGATGCTCAGTAGCACATTCCGGTTTCATCTACCTAAGCTTTCGACCAGGAGAATTTTACACTATCTATTAAGGTCTTTTAAAATAGAGTGGCCAATTTTTCCGCTTCGGTCCCCCTCGTGGGATTTGGCAGCTGTTTTAAGCTTGTTAAGCTCTTCATCATTCGAACCCTTAGAGTCGTTGTCCTTCAGGCAGTTAACCAAGAAGGTGTTATTTTTAGTTGCTCTGGCTACAGCAAGAAGAATTGGAGAGATTCGGGAAGTTTCTTGGACAGTATCCTTTTCGGGGAAGGATATTTTTCTTTCGTACTTGCCGGATTTTGTTGCTAAATCCGAATCGGAAATGAATCCTCTTCCTAGAGCATTTGAAGTTGCATCATTGAAATGATGCTGTGTCCGGTTATGGCTCTCAAAGTTTGTCTCGCACCAAGAAACTTTTGCCTCGTCCGAGAACCTTATTTGTTTCCCCTAAGTTTCCATCTCGTCCCGTTTCCGAAAATGCAATTAGTTTCTTCTTGTGAGAGGTTATTAGTCAAGCCTCAGAGGGTTCTTCATCGCTTTCGGAGCCTTCAAGTTCTTCACATCCAAGGGCGCATAGTATCAGGAGAATGGCTACTTCTGCGGCCTTACTGAAGAATTTTTCGGTGTCAGCAATCTTGGAAGTCAGTGTCGGTTTTCACAATGTTCTACCTTAGAGACATTGAGTTTTCTTCGGAGAAGGATTACTCACTGGGTTCTTTTGTTGTGGCCAACTCGATTTTATAATTAGATTGATTGTAATGTCAGGGTGTGGGGAGTTTTTAGGTAGGTAATGGTAGTCTAATGAACTTAGGTGTGTCTGTTGGTCAGCGTTCATATTTAGAGTATTAATTTGTTGTTAGGCCTTTGAGGTTGGGGCAGATCCGGATGACCAGGTTGGATTATCTTCAACCTCTTCTGCACAGCCATCTGCGTCAGCAAGTGGTGAAGAACTTGAAGGTCCTGCACACTCAACTTCTCCTCCATACATGAGAGGCTCTGAATAGCCACATGGGAGGTTCATCATACTCCTCCATACATGAGAGGCTCTGAGTAGTCACATGGGAGGTTTGTCTTTTCCCTTCCATTAATGAGAGGTATAGAATACCACATGGGAGGCAGCTTAACCCAGACAGTACCTTAGACACGAAACTGACATCAGGGTACTCTCTCTACAGGCATCCTCACCTACCGAGTTAAATAACCAGGTGAAGACACATTCATTTACACACAGTAGGTTGATTATAAGTTACCTGCTTTTCTTCGTCGACAGGTCGGGCTGAATTAGATTGATCACACCACCTTTAAAATTTTGTTAATCGGGCTAATTCAGGTGTTCAGGGAGTGTATTGCAATATAAAGTTTTCATAATAAAACTAATATTGTAATACTTACCTGAGCACCTGAATGATTCCCACCCACCTTCCCACTTCAATTTTTGATAGTGGAGATGGTGGCCTCTGTCGGCAGGTATTTGCAGCAGCATTGTCTACGTTACTTCAGGTAACTCATTTGACAAGATTTTTCCTGTAGCGTTGGTAACGCTGACAGTTAATTGCCCACTTTGTGGGTAAAATTATGGGGATATAGTTTGGACTGGTCAGTGACTAGGGCTAATTCAGGTGTTCAGGTAAGTATTACAATATTAGTTTTATTATGAAAACTTCATATTTGCTGCACGAAGTATGAAAGTTTTGTTTATCTTATAAGTCCACAGTTGATGTTTTGTGTGAATCCTGTAACATCTGGGTCTTCCCAAACTCTTAAGGCATATATAGTACACATAGCAGACAGTGCAGTAGTGCATCTTTCTGAAACTTCAAAACTTCCCTGATATTTTCAGATTCTAACAGATTTCCCATAGAGACATTTGCTGAGCAGTGCAATATAAGCATGAAAACATTAGCTTTATAAACTGATCATTGAAGTCTTGTTTGTTTGCATTCACAAATAAATTTATTTACTGGAATAGTTGCAATGGTCTACTTATAACCTTCCTGAATACAAAAGCCATTGCTATTATCAGTGTATTTTCAAGGCTTATAATGCTGTAAGAATACAAACTATTTTCTTTATTTGGTCTGGGGTAATGCAACTTTGATATCCTTTGCAAATACCTAGTTGTGCCAGAAAATGTGGAAGGAAAAGTACAGGGATTCATTCTAATGTATCATACAGTGAAGAGTCCTACCTAATTTGAGAGCCAGCCTGGAACACCATAGCTAAACATGACTAAGGGTGCCATAAGTCAGAGAGTGAAATATAAGAATTCATCCAAGCATTGCCTAACCTATGGTCCAATGAACAACTGCCCTCTCACCCCTACCCTTGGACCCCTATTGTAACTTGAGATAGGGCACCTTAAATCTCACAGACAATATTTGCTTAGGATCTTTCCTAGGTAATGAGCCCCAACAAAGCTCGGGGGTCATTATCAAGGAAGGATATTTCTTGGAGGTCATTATCTAAGATTGGACTACTTGGGGGTCACTGTCTAGGAAAGATCCCCACAGATCTTTCTTAGATAGTGACCCTTAACAAGGCTCAGGGGTTGTTATCTAGGGCTGATATTTTTTGCGGGTCGTTATCTAAGACTGGACTACTTGTGGGTCACTATCTAGGAAAGATCCTTGGCTTATAAACATTGGTTATTTTTTACCTTAATCATCACTGTCTTGCTGCAAAGGGTCATTATCTAAGATTGGACTACTTAGGGGTCAATGTCAAGGAAAGATCCCCACAGATCTTTCCTAGATAGTGACCCCCAACAAGGCTTGGGGTTGTTATCTAGGACGGATGTTTCTTGGGGGTCATTATCTAAGACTGGACTACTTGGGGGTCACTATCTAGGAAAGGTCCTTTGCTCATAAACATTGGTTATTTTTTACCTTAATCGTCACTGTCCCTTGACTCTTCCCAACCTAACCTGGCTCAAATATAAGGTTGCTGCTGTGGTACCATTTTTATTATTGCAAGACACAGGTATTCAAATTGGTAAACCAAATTATATATTTAAAATCACTTACTTTTTTTAGAACCTGTACACTAACATGTACAGTATTCTATCTACAGCAAAGGTAACTTCATAGACATCATTATGTTGAAAAATAAAAGCAGCATCACAGCAAATGTATGCATGAAAGATTCATGAAAAATTTATTAAAGGAATTGTCTTTTAATAGTCTGGAGATATAAGGCACCCATTTGCATGGCAATGTAAAATATTAGAAAACCTTACATATTTCTTCACAAACCAATAAGGTTCCGATTTTTACTGAACCCCTAGAAGAAAGGCCTCTTCCATTTATTGGTGGGTTCTTGTTGAGTGCAGAACTCATTTTAATCTGAACCATTCAACATGAAAAGTTAATGACCTCAGTTAATGGCTTGCACTATAAGTTTAAAAATGGGAACTTGAAGCTGAGATACAGTGAGAGGGGAAAAGATAGAGAGAAAACATGGTACCTTTACTCCTCAAGTAGTTCTCAGGTCCACATTTGCTACAAGACTTCCCAAAGTAGTAAGCACTGCGAGACATACATTCTAATTGAACAGTATATGGTACTGTATACCTAAATCCAGGAATGGGGTACAAAATATTAAAATACAGCCAAATTCTTGCCAGTATAGCCATTCCTGTGGGAATCTTTCCTAGACAGTGACCCCCAAGTAGTCTGATCTTAGAATTTGGCTGTATTTTAATATTTGTAGGTGCAAAGAAAAAGGAAGAGAGTTGATATCTGGTCCCCTACAATATCATAGCCTTGATATATCATACTAAGGGTCACAGTATTAGTGTTATATTGCCCACATAAATCTGGCAAAGTTATGTCATAGCAAATTTAAGATGGCCGTAATTTAACTGTACCATTGCCCCTCTAATGTGAAGGAGCAACCCAAACTTTTCAATGAAACCCTTGTTTACAGGGTTCTAAAAATAATTGTTTTGCCATTGCACAATAAAATATTCAGTGATTGTGAGATAAATATGATGAAATTAAGATGCTTTTCTGTATTTCTCATTTGACCATTTGCTTACAGGAAACTCTGCTGGATGTCAATACCCATCGTCCATGAGAATAAGTGAGCTGTCTTACTTGGCAAGTTTAAGAAGCAGGAAACGGTGGAGAATGTCTTGCTTCTGTGGAACATGAAGTGTCTCAAATTCCTATAATAATGGACACTCCTCATAAGCAAAGGCTGTCTAAATAGTTTTGCATGGTGAGTATACTGTACATGATTTTGCACATACCTTACACCTAATGTGCATGTTTCCTTTGAAGTTGTCATGGGGTTGATCTATCAGCTTTCAAATACACTTTCTTTTAGTTGGGAACTTTTAACACAAGGAATTCTGTCTGTGGAGATGATACCTTTAGCAAATACAATAGGTAAAATATTAGCTGCAGCAGAAAACTATAGAATTTCATTACTTGGCACAGGAGAAGTTACCCATACCCTTCACCAAACAGGAACCATGAATGACGCAGAGACCTCAGTGAGATTGTGTGAATAATGCCATTGATTTATTAAATGGTGCTTTTCATTAACTTAGCCCCACTTGAAAGTTACTAGAATAGCATAGGCTCATGTCACTGACATACAACTTAAAAATTTTATAAAGTGAAAGTGCACAGCCCAGTTTTTTCAAACATTGGAATCAGTTCATCAACAGTCATGGTCAGTCTTTGCATCAAACTTCATCAGTAGAACCCCAAATTATGCTGTGTGGAAAAGGTGTCGAAGATACATGGAATTTTGGTCCTATTCCGTAAATTGAATTTCAAGAAACAGTGTATGACAAATCTTTCAAAAGTGAGTGATGCCTTCACCAGGCATTTTGCTATTGTCTACCATAAATCAAGTTGCCTTCCAAGGTATTAGAGGTAGAGGAAGGCATTATATATTCTTAACACCCAAGCTAACAAGAACCTCTAATATAAAATTCATTTAATGAAAAAGACTGTTTCAGCCTGAGACTGCTGCTCTGGACCTGACGATATTAGATATAAATACAATATGATTGAGAATGCTCTAGAAATACATAACTATTTACCATTAGTGTCAGAAACAGATTATGGTGTGACATAAATTTGGGCATACTGTCTAATTACCTTGACATCTTGGTTTTGACAGGTACTTAAATGGGAAAAAAACTGGTCAATATAAGACTAGAAAGGAAAGCAGCAAAGACAGGAAATTTTCAAAATTGGGAGGTCTTCAGGGATAGTGTACCAAATGTAACCTTTACGGATACTCTCCCATCTCTTTTTGCAGCTCCTCTGGTGGCAAGAGTTGAGCTTAAGTTTCAGCTTAGCATTAACCAGATTATGAGGCAAATAGTTAGGTTGGCTTCACGTTCTTTTTGAGTGAAATGAGTCATTCATTTTTGTGATATCTGTGGAGTGAACTCATCCATTTAGACATCTGAAGGGCCAGAGGGTGTAGAGAGAGTTTGATTTCTGTGGCTGAATTTAAATTCTGACAAAACAATTCCATGGGTACCTCACCAGAAGTTGAGATGTTGAAAGCCAGATGTTAGAAGACCGTGAATATTTTAAAGTCAGTATCTTACTGATCACAAAGAGCAGATTGATAGACTGCTTGAATTTTTGACTGCAGTATTTACCATGCTGGTATTAGGTTAGCAATAGGCATTTCCAGGTCTTCTTTAATTCTAAGTGTTCTGTTTAATTTTGTAGATCGTAGATAATGCAAAGGGATATGTTGCAGGTAGCAACGAGTCAATTCAGGTGAAAAGTAACAAAGTTGCTCTTGTAGGAATTTTTAATAACCCTAGAACTATCATACCTGGCACTTCTAAGGATAGTGCTCTGGAAATGTGCATGATTTTAAATGCCGCTTTTTTCTATAATTGGAGTTATCTTCGACTTAAAGCTTCCCTTTTCACAGAATATAGCCCCCATACTAGTAGCCCATTGTTATTGGTTAGTGAAGCCAGAAAGCAGATGGAAACCATGACTCTTATTACTCAGACCTCTACATTTTTTTCAAGACTAAATTAGCTGGAGATTTTTTTGTTTTTGAGTCCCAGAGGAAATAAACCATTGGTCAAGCTTACCTTGCCAGGTGTAGCTCTCTTAAGGAGAAGCTATGGCATATGACTTACTTCTTTATAAATCTTTGATGGATTTTCTTGAAATTTTTTTATCTGAAATCACATTTGGGTTCTAATGATGACTAGGAAACAGGCTGATTGAATTTGTGCAAAACAAAAACAAAAAATCGTTTTTTGAAAGGAAATTCTAGGTGCATAGCAAAATAACATTTGAATATGAGTTTGTGCATTCTCCAGCTGTAAAGAAAATAGAGACTTGTTGTATTTGCATTAAGACCAGATGGCTTTGTGTGTGAGTCTAGTTATATTTGTTGTGTCTTGAAAGAAAGGGCATTTATTTGGGATGAATCTTACTTACTGTTAAAGTTAGCTTACATCTCCTCACCAATAGGCGAGTCGGCATTCAAACAAAATATCGAATGGCTGCCCAGATGACTGTCTAGTTCTCCTGTTATCTACCAGGTGTTTTTCCACACGTTTTAGCTTTTGTCAGAATTCTCCTTGCTGCCATTGCTCATAGGCGTTTGTTGGTATTTGTGAAGTTTTGGCCGTTTTGCACCTGTTTACGGTATTGTAATTTCATTTTCCTAGGATGTCTTCCACCGGAAGGAAAATCTATGTAGGATTGATTTTTGTTTAAGCAGGATGCTGAAATTTGAAGTAGGTCAGCATTCGGTTTGTACCGGCTGCAAGGGTACAGAGTGTGATCTCGAAACTAGATGTGAGGAATGTAGGGATTGGTCTGAGGACTTTATGCTTAAATATGTCAGATATAGGAAATGAAGGGAAGCTGATAGATTGCTAAAGCAGTTAGTTAAGGTCAGGACTTAAACCTGTCAGTTCTTCCCTACCTAGTGTCCATTCATCTGTAGCTATCCCTACTCAGGCTAGGCATTTTGATAGTGCTAGTTTTGAGACTTCCTTTGTAGTTCCGCCTTCTGCTCCCTTTCAGTTCAGGAAGAGCATATCGAGAAGTAGAACAGGGCATTAACCTTATTTTAAGTTCTGTTACAAGTTTAACTGAGTTCGTGACAGGGAACCATTGCAAATCCCCCATAGTGTGCGTTCTTTTTCGCTTCCCCTGTTAGAAGTAATGTGTTGGTGCCTCGCCTGTTCGTAGCCCGAGCCTTGGACTGCCCTGCAATAGTGGTACTTTGCGAAAGAGTCAGCTACCAGGGAACTAGGTCTGTTTTCCGGGCAATGGGGTTCTGCACTCTCCAATACCTACATCTCCCTTTTCACCGTCTTGTTGGCCATATTTAGAATTAGTGTATATACATATTAATATCCTTCTCAAGGCAATCATTTTCGCATTCCCTCTCTGTTTTTCACAAACTTTGTCTCGTATAATGCGTTAGCCAAAAGATCGTTTTGGTAAATGTTAATCTTCGCTACATATGCGACTTCTGCTGTCATTGGCACCTAGTATGAGGTTCTTAGCACCTTTAGAACTAATTATATAGGTATAGACAGTTTTATTAAAATTATTGTGTCTGTAGCGAGTTTTACTTATTCTGATGTTATGTCGACTTGGTCGATTGTTTAACCAATCTCTCGTCTTTTGTTCATTCCAAACCTTTGTCTGCTAGGCTGTTCCCCTTCTCCGTCGAAATGCACTCGTTCATTTTTTACATGCTATTTCTTCGGCTATCAGCAAATCTCTTACTTTGCCTTGATTAATGTTTCTCTTTCCAAATCTACCATGGTTATAGTATCTTCTGTTGTTTCCAAGCTAGATATTATTCTAACTACATAGCTTTCAAAGGCTGTGTCGCATGGGAATGCTCTCAAGTATGTTGACTTGCTTTCGGACAAGGCGGGAAAGTTGTAACTCCTCTTCCCCCTGCCTCCTGATATTTCCCATTTTCTTTTGCCGCCTAGTTTTCTGTCATTTAGCTGACTCATGTGGACTCGGCTGAGTTGCTTCAGATTGTCTCCCTTTCAAAGAGTCGTGGATTTGATGCAGTACTCGGCTGCTGTCACCAGGTGTCACTTCTTGTCGCCAGCTGTCTGCTCCTGTCGCCCTCTGGCAGAAGAAGAGTTTGAATCAGAGGATCTCCTTCGCTTTGATTGGTGTTTGCTGGAGTGTTGCGCTTCTCTGTATCCTCATTTAGTTGAGGAAGGCGACCACATAGAGAATAGGTCTCGCTTGTCATTGAGTATTTCGGCGCCCTCTAAGTATTTGAAGAAGAGAACCCAAGCTTTTGATTAAGGTTTTTGGTGCCGGCGGGAGTTTAGCGAGGAAAAGTTAGTTTTTAACTCATTTCTGATTCTGCAGACTATGTTCTCATGCTTATACTAACTCGGTTTGGAAGAAGTGAGAATACTTATGCTTTCTATATGCATATGCTGCACAGGTTAAGGCAATAAGAGAGTATATATTGGTGCACATTTTGTTTTATACCTTTCAGGGATAAGTTCAGCTCTCAGATTCTGGTAGATGGCCAGTTGCAAGCTCCTGGCATGCTTGGAGAGACTTAGGAATGGAACCTTACATGGTGAAGGCAGTGAATGAAAGTTATGATTCCTTTTTGGTTACCCTCCACTGGTTTAATCTTCTGTAGCTGTTCCTTTGTCTTCTCCAGCCGAAGTCTCATTCTTTAGTAGGAAGAATGAAATGGACCAGGCGGTAAATCAGTGGGATTTTACCTCTGACTTCCCTAGCTCCATAAGCAACTATAGATTGGCAGTCATTGTTGGATACATTGAGACTGAATAACTTGAAGTGTCTGTCCCCATACGTTTGGTTTTTCCAGCATGGTTTTAGTGACTTTCCAAAAGAACGATCAGATGTTTTGCGGATGTGCATCCTCAGTCACGTGGGTTCTTTCGAGGTGTATTTACAGAGAATTTATTGTCGTTCAAGGCGCTTGCTTGTCTTCATGTACAGCCCCTCTATAAGTATTCACAGGGAATTTGTTGTCTATAGGTGGATGGTGTAAAATTTTAGTAGCAAGAAATCTTTTCTACTGAATCACTGGTTCAAGTTGGCCAACTCTGTTGACAGTATTCTAAAGGCCAAGGACCTGTTGCTTCACCTGGCTCAGTCTCTGTGCATTATGATTTTCAGTCGACTTCCCTAAATCCTCCTCATTCTTATCTAGTTGATGTGGGGATGATACTTGAAATTTGCGGGATTGTTTGTCAGAAGACGAGTAGGCACTTCTTGAATTTTAGCCCTAAAGGAAGCATCCTAATTGGTAAGGGCTTTCTTTGTTAGGAAACATGGCCTCACTGGGGATTTTATCAGAATAATAAGGCTCAATTACTATACAGTCTCAGCATAAGAGATTATGACTTTCAGCTAATGTTCTTTAAATTTATAAGTAATCAGGACCATCATTGTCGCCATGTTCTGTAGGAGGGACTCTATAACCAAGAGTTGACCATTTTATTCTTAAAACTTGCGTCCAGGTTTTGTTTTTCCCGCAGCCATGCAACACGAGACAAAGAATGTTAACTAGTGTCGTTACACTTTTATACAACATAGAATGGTCAACACCACACCTGGGAAAATTTACTAGATGTCAGGGCAGTGGAATGACCATCGAAGATGCCTAGCAGGTTTACCCTTGGTCAGAAACAAAGTCGTACTGGAAAGTTTGCTTCTTTGAGTGAAATGAACAACATGATACTGGTTTGATAATTCATTCTGTGGAAGGACAGTGTTTTTGGCAATTGGGGATTCAGAAAGAACAAAACTACCTATAGAGAGGCCATCATATTTGCAAGTTTGACAGCTGCTGTGGGATTAGAGGAGCGCTCAAATGTAGACTTATTAACATGCAGCTGAACAGGAACAGCCAGTCGATTACTATTCCTTTAGGGCCCTCAGGCTTGATTAGCGGATGCATTAACTTAAATTAGGCCTGATTCAGATTAAATAAGCCTTCCCCCTCTATCTACTCAAAGGAAGTATTGAGCAAATTTCAAGTTCAAGAATTGTTTAGTGACCTGTAGAGCCCTAGTAGCCTCAGAACAAATGATTTTCAAACTTTCTAGCTCTCTTGGTAGATGTGTCTCTTATTCTTCCGTTAGGGAGAAATCGAGTCTAACTACAGAATTCCATGCATGTCCACTAACTTCTGCATCTCACACTTAACCACTTGGACATGCTCGACTATCTCCTCCCAATAAGGGGATTTTCAAAGGTATCATGGGATCTGTCCTTAAGTGGAAAACAACCGTGGCCTTGTGTCAGAAGCAGTGGTTTGTGTAATGCTCAGGGTGCCGTTCTAGAGGAATTTTCAGCACCTGGAACCTTGTAGACATCAAAGTTTAACTTACTTTTTCGCTGTCTATTTTCAAGGTTATTGTTCCATACTTTTCTCGGTGTTGTGTCATGTGCTATAAGATCTGGCTGATGACCATCACCTTAAGGTGTTGAGATGGAGACACTTCATCTCAGTATCAGTCTCTCTCAGAAATTTAGACACAGGTCTAAATTTTATCTGCAGATTCTTTTGAGTTCCTGTGAATTATTGACTATGAAACCACTTTTTATTTAACACTATCGGCAGTTAAAAGAGTAAATTTATTGCAAGCACTCCTTAACACTGTTGTAAAAGGAATGCCATTTTATCTTTTTGCCTTAGAGCTGAGAATGATGTTAATGCAAAGTTTTTCAGAGAACTGTAAGTATTCAAATTTAACCTCTTTGGGGGTGAAGAAGAGGAAACACTTCTCTGTCCTGTTGGGGCAATTAAAACTTATATAATTAGTTAGGTTAAGCCTGGAAGAGGAAGCTATCCTTTTGTTTTCTGATTTTAGAACCCCAGAACATCTTTAAGGTTAAGCCTGGAGGAAGCAAAGTTAACCTAGATGTCTTTGTCAAAGGTTAAGCCTGGAAGAGGCAAAGTTAACGTTTTGTTTTGTGGTGGTAGAAAACTTAGTTGTCTTTAGCAATGGTTAAGCCTGGAGGAGACAAAGTTAACTTTTTGTTTTGTGGTTTTAGAAAACCTAGAATGTCTTTGTCAAAGAACGTGAAGTTCTCAGTGATGTATTTGATTAAGCTAGTGCATGAGAACCAGCTCCATCCTTTTACTTTTATTGAAGGGAAACATTCATAATGTGAGAGCAACTGCAACTTCATTTAGTGTTATGACCATTTGTCACTTGAGGATGGGATTAATGCTGCGCAGTAGAAGTGCAGTTTGGTTTTGCCCGCTCACTACCTCTACTATTACCTGATAGTCTTTTCCTGAACCAAAGAAAAGGCAATTCTTTTGGCTCTTTGTTTAAAATTCCAGGTTTTAATAATTTGGGGAGTATGAAGGTACTTACTTTGTATAGGAGCATACCTTTATATCATAAAAGTTTTTTTTTTTTTTTGACTCGTTTTTTAGGGCCTTTGGACCCAGGCACAGGGGTCCCCTCACGCCGCTTCCGTTTCATGCTGGCAGAATTGAAGCGGTTTTCTCCGCAAGGCTGCTCTTCGCTGTATACGTATGAGAGCCTTGCTCCCTGAATGGAATCCAACTTGGTGGCAGTAAGATCTAGAAAGGATTCCAGATTAGGTAAGAATGTTTTGGGTTTCATGCAAGAAACCTTTAGCTCAATTGGCTGAGCAGATTTTTGTCTAGCTGCACTACCCTCCGACTTCTCAATGTGGGAATCGGCTAACTTTAAGAGTAGGTAAGAAATAATATAAATTTTCATAATAAAACTTATTATGTGGATACTTTCCTACTGCTGAAGTAGACCCCACCCAGCCTCCCCAGAACTTAGTGGGCTGTCAAGGAGAATTCTGACAAAAGCTAAAACATATTGGAAATGCACCTGGTGGAGAACAGGTGAACTAGTCATCCAGGCACCCATTTGATCTTTTGTTTGAATGCCGACTCGCCTGTTGGCGCGGAGATATAAGCTAACTTTAACAGTAGGTAAGCATCCAAATAATAAATTTTATTATGAAGATTTATGTAATGCTCTTCCGTAGCAGACAGTGATATGCATTTATAGTTTATTATATATTCAACATTTTAGTTTCTATTATGGTTATCTCATTTCGGTTGGTTTCATTTTAAGGTTTCTCTCTCTCTCTCTCTCTCTCTCTCTCTCTCTCTCTCTCACACACACACACACACACACACACACATGCATTTTCTCTTACTCACCCAGTTCTTTCTCTCTCTCACTCTTGACTCTCTCTCTCTCTCTCTCTCTCTCTCTCTCTCTCTCTCTCTCTCTCTCTCTCTCTCATTTTTATATGATTATTTCCAGTTTTGTACAGGATGTTTCATTTTTTTCCATCCATCCCATTCACGATATTCATTTGCTAATCGTATAGTCTTCTTGCTCACTTGTAAATATACACCTCTTGGAAGCTTATAATGGACACTTGATAATACAGCTAAAATTTTATCAAGAATTTGTCTTTTTAGTTCTGTTAGGTGCTGACTGTGCTGTGTAGAATCAAAATTATCCAATATTTTGTTTTGCAGTTATTATTAGGGCAAAAGGTATTTACTTTGTTTAAATTAACGGAATATCAAGAGTATTTCCTTACGGGAAAGCTGTTACTGGTATATTGTTAATGTCGTTATTCATTTCCAGGTTCCCTTTAGTGATGTTTTATCACGCCTGTTATTTCACTGGTTTTGTTTTCCAATGTAGTCTAGTTGCCATTCCTTAGTAAAATTTAGTGAACCTAGAAATTGTTAATAGTATTTTTTTATTTTTTCATGATGATTTTCATTTTGTGATTCCATATTCTGTCACTTCCCATCTTTCCAGAAACCATAGAAAATAAAATGGCCACATGGTGGTCAGTGAAAATCGACCATAACCTTTGAATGAAGTGTCATAGAATTATGATTTTGGTTTCCTTTATTTTTGTTCAAGGGATTCCAGTGGAATGAATTTATCTGATGCATAAATGAAGAATATATTTAAAAATGGCCCCAATCTGATGGAAAAATTAGAATGACGAAAAAATTGAAAATCATTACTGCATTTCTTTATTTCATAAACTAAATTTTCATGGAATCCATAAGAAATAGAACCAAGAAAATGTTATATACAAAAACAAGTATATATAGATTCATATACAATGAAAGCAAGAGATAATTGTTGTGCCTGTGTGTATGGATGTAAAACTTAACTTAGATTCCAAATTACATTGATACAATTTATTAGCCACTTACCATTCTGAAAATAATGTATTCATAATAAAGTGGTTTGTGTATTGCTCAGGTGCAGGAATTTTCAGCACCTGAACCTTGACAAAGTTTAACACTTTTTCTATATTTTCAAAAATTGTTCCATACTTTCCTCGGTGTTGCGTCAGGAAAAGAAGGTGGTGCATCATAACGGTCCAAACATGAATTATTTCATTTGGGAGAACCCTTTTTGCCAATGCAACTTTATAATTTCTGCATCAATAAACACGTTTGCCATCATCCAACAGACATGAAGAAAAAACTATCTCTTGTTAGTTTTAATTCATTAGCATTTTATAAATCATACGCATCTGATGATCTTAAGACACGAAATTAGATACTTGTGGACAAAAATATAGGGTTGGACACCAAACTTACAGTGCTATAACAATTCGTTCAAAGGTTTTGGTCTTGACGGTGGCCAAGGCCGTCATTTTGGATTTCTCTATTTTCTATGGTTTCCCCAAAGATGTCAAAATGACATCCTATGGAATCGAGCATAGGAACACCCAAACATCATGAATATATAAAAGTTGTATAATAAACATTCAAGTTCCCCTCAACGTAAAGTACGATAATGATTTAATACGTAAACGCCTGTTATTTACTTATATTTTTTATTTTATTTTATTTATTTATTTGTTTGTTTTTTTTTTTTTTTTGCGTTTCATTTTGTGTATTAATTTCCATTTTCAAGACATGAATAATAATTAGTGATGGTAATATGATTCCAGTAACATTGTCAGTCCTCTGAAACTTCAAACGTTTTCTGCTTTCTGGTGAAGATCTGGAGCTGCAAGATTTTCAGCCCTATGATGGAGAAATGACCGTTGAAACGTTTTGTATCATCTGAATTTTCCAAATAAGAAAATGGACCACAAAAACAAATTCAACCAGTAGAATGAAAGAAGCAGCC
Organism: Macrobrachium rosenbergii; assembly: GCF_040412425.1. Classification (NCBI taxonomy): domain Eukaryota; kingdom Metazoa; phylum Arthropoda; class Malacostraca; order Decapoda; family Palaemonidae; genus Macrobrachium; species Macrobrachium rosenbergii. Next base: position 47,432,768 of record NC_089795.1, read on the forward strand.
TAAATGCCTTGATTTCCCCAGATTCCAAATAAAATTAACATTGTTGGCCGTTTATTTATTATCATATTTTAGCTCACATCTTGATATTTGAAAATCGGTTTGTCAGAAAAGAAGCCATCAAATATTTCTTGGTCCCTTTTCCCAACTTTATAATTTCTGCAAACTTTGTAAATCTATGGATAAGTACATTTTGCATAAATCTTGAATGAATGTTTGTAACGATAGTGATATTTATTATATCAAATTCAAGTACACGAACGTAAATACAAGAATATTAAATAGACGCCATTCAAGACACGAACGAAAACAATAATTTTAATAGACCCCATTCAAGACACGAACGTAAAGTACAGATTTTAAAAGGTTTCAAGATGAACGTAAAGGTAACTATATATAGACGCCGTTCAAGATATGAACATAGTACAGTAATTTTGTATAAACGAAAGACATGAACGTGTAATATAACTGCGTATAAATGTTTTAAAGACATGAAAAAGTACAATGGCTTAAACGTCATTCAAGACATGAACGTAAAATACAAGCTTTCTTATAGACGCCATTTAAGATTTTAACGCAAAGCACAATGATATATTTATTACCAAAGGGTCTTTAGCAATGATTTCTAGTGGAATTTCTATTAGTTGTTAGTTATTTTGAAATTGTGTTCATGCAAATTACCACAAAGCAATACGAGTACAGATGATAATTGCCTTGTCTTCTCCAAATGGTAGGGTAAATACGTTGTGTTAGAGTGATATTTACCTGTTAAAAAGTACTTACAATAATAAAACTTTTAATGCAGAAGAAATGTAAAGTTTGAAAAATAAAACAAATGAAAAGGTCCTGATGTTCTTTTTTTCTATAAAGTAATTTTTATAGAAAACATGGTGTGGTCTGCAAAATGTTAATGGAATGGTTATCTCCAACGCCAGCTTTTTGCCCTTTATAAAAAACACTTAAAATCTTTTTCATTCTATTATTGTTAGTCATCTTTGGTAGTTTCTTTTATCAATGAAATTGACAGCAGGGGAGTGTTCTCAGGGCAAAAGACCACACAGACACCTGTTTGTCACCGTCCATTTCAGAAAATTTCCAGAGAAATGTAAATTGAGAATTTTGAGAAAATAAAGCAAAACAGATTATCCGGACGCTCTTTTATTTAAATTTTAGTTACCTACAAAATCTTGGGGAAGGTTACTCTTTTTTTTTCCGGTTTTTTTTTTTTTTCCAAAAAAATCTTTACCTTTTTAAATCACGCTGAACACTGTCCTGGAGACGGGCGAGTGTTCTCAGCATTAAGGCCACCAGACAGGTTAGCACCGTCCATTTCAGAAAATGGTCCACACACTAAGCCGTAAAGAGTGGGTTCAAGTTAGGTACCTAACTGTTTGCCCGCTGTTTCTCCGCTCCTGACACACATCCAAATATTTGAGTGTCCTGACAGGACTGAAGACTTAGTCCCGTTTTCTCTCTCTAGTAGTTAAGGAAGGTTTTACCTAAGCTTAAACATTTAGTCTTAGTTACTCTCCAAACCAAATGTGTTACCAGCAGTCGTAATAGCTCCAAATTTGTATTTTTGTCCTTGACAGAGTACGATTAGTCCACAAAGGCTGTCTACCAAACGAAAATTTATTAAACCAAATAAAATACTTTTTTTATATAAGGAATAAGCATCAAAGTTTCTTTGCCTCCCGTAGTACTACAAGATACGGGTCATCACTCGTTAACCGATTTTCAGTGAACGTGGCTGGAAAGCTTTGCCGTCTTGCTTTTTCGTGTAAAACGAGTGGTCTTATTGTGTTTAGATTAGGCAACATAAACTTTGACATTTGTTCAGCATATAAAATGGCATAAATATTGGCGAAATAAATTTTCAAGATGAAGCAGACTTTGCGGATACCTTGTACAAGCATAGTTGCCGATGTTGGAAAATTTTCAGCAGAACGCTAACACTTGAATTTTGTCCAAGTCTGTGGCCGTGCAACTCGGGCTTTTTAATACTAATTGACATTAGCCGATTGTTATATTTCCAAGTTAAAAGAAAAGACACCTTTTGAGAAAAATCTTCGTGATTTTTTGTCATTTCATGCCCATTCTAAGTTTGATGATAACGTAATTTTACTCAAGTTAAGCAATATTGAGTTATCTAATATTTGAATTTGATGTTGCTAGTTTCTAGTATAATATGCTAATAACATGCTATCAAGAAAGCTAAATGTTTGTGAAAGTTAACAGCGAAATATGGACTTAATCATGCAAAAGCCATATCAGGTAATTAAATACAGCAGTTTATCATGTACTTATACTCTTATCAGTTGCCTTATCAAGATAGGAAAATTTTGCAAAAATTTGAGGACATTAAGCCTTATACATAATGAGATCTACTGTTTTTAAGCTCTAACAAGTCATCGAAAGAAAATTTAGCAAAATTATTTGGGACTATTCAGGAAAACTAAGATGTGCACATGATGATCTGTGCACATGATGAGATCAACTATTTAGTTATCGAAAGTTATTTTCACTTTTCTAAAATTTACACAGGGTCATTCAGAAAAACTATAAGAAAGTCACTTAAACCAATTTATTTCCAAAGGGATTGATTAACAAGTCATCCAAAAAATCTACAACAGATATGGTACTATTGGTTGCACTGGGCCAGTCGCGCCAACCTCAAAAGGCAGACAAGACAGCGCAAACGCCAGGCTCTCGCACAGTTCTCTCTCTCTCCATTGTAAGTGATTGAGTCGGGTAAAGAGGGAGAGATGCACAGCGAATGTTCTCATTATCTCTGCTTCTCCCGCCAACGAGATAATCAAATCGGACAGATGTCGCCTTCTACTGCACACGGACCATTGGCCTCCTCTCAGATATCGTTACTAGAGAGATTCTCCAAGTTGCATTCTATTCTACAAAATCAATATACTGTATCATTTCTCCTAGTTGCATTCTATGATACAAATCTATAGAATATACTGTATCTCAGCTCCATGCTGCATTCTGTCCTACAAAACCTATAGAACATATAATTTCTCCCAGTTGGATTATATCATACAGAATCTATAGAATATACTATATATCTCCAAATTGCATTCTAATCTACCCAATCTATAAAATATACCATATTTCTCCTAGTTGCATTCTATATTACGATACCTACAGAATTATGTCATAATTTGTAGTACTATTGACATGTCCTCAGACCAAAACAGCTGATTGATAGCTTCAAGGGCTAATGCATAACGACATACATTCGGTATTTTTAACAGTTGTTCCAGTTCCATTTTCTATAGTCAGAAAAAAAACGTTTGGTGATAAATGTAAATAAGCATGTCCAAGTTAGCTTTAAGTGGAGTATCGAAAGTATAACTCCAGTCCCTCTTCCATAAGGAACTAGACATTCTAAACCGCCTTCGTTCTAGGCTTACTGTCTCAAGTTATTAAAAATTGGTAATTACTATAGTTACTACCATGATAATACGTTTAATAGCAATCTATGGGACAGTGAATCTTCATTTAAAAAGACCCGAACACTATTTCGAGATTTTACATCTCGATAACTACTTCAAGGTGTGACTTGAAATGGTACGATGTACTTCTCAACTCTGCAAGGTTGTACGCGTATTTTGAGAGAGAGAGAGAGAGAGAGAGAGAGAGAGAGAGAGAGAGAGAGAGAGAGAGAGAGAGAGAGAGAGAGAATATTTAACTGGCCGAATAAAATACACAGTCCACAGTTATGAAAGCTTATTGGAATGAAACGAAATGTGAAATTTTAGGTTTAACGCCAAGCACTGGGACTCAGTGTAAACTTTAAGTAACACTGTTACTTTAGGCTAACGAATAATTAGACTTACGATTACAACTTACTTAGAATACAAGGTTTGTACCAAAGAAATGGAAACCCATTTGCCGATACAAACTTCCCTACGTACGCGATCGCTTGTGTTCACCTATTCAATCTCATCTTTATTATATTCTAATTATTAATCATTTACTAAATGAAAGGTATTCATAATAGTGCAAATATGGAAAAGTAATGGTCTTAAACTGTTCGTTTTATTTCATTTTCAAAGAATATAGGCATCAATCCAATTACAAAGAATTAAGCCTGACTAATAAATACTTAATTTGGGACTGGTTTCGCCAATACACAAAATCCGAGACTAGCTGGTTAAATTACTTATTGGAGTGTTTAAATTTAACTTTCAAAAACTTAAAAATGACTTTCCAAATGTGACCGAAGATTTTACTTGAAAATAACTTTGCAAACACGACCAAAGACTAAAGACTAGATTTCACATATCAAGTAAAAACATTTCAAAACTTTAAAACACTTACATGATCCCAATATTACTTTTATAAAGTTGACTTCATATCTTGCTTCGAAAATACATCTACCGTCTTATTTTGACTGAAGATCTAGTGTTTTTCGCAGATTCGGATTAATAGGTATGGAAAGATTTTATTTACAGAAATCTGCAAGGATTTTTCTAAGTTTTAAATTTTAAGAGAAATAGCTGCTTTTGCATATGATTAGCTTCACCAGAAAGAAAATGAGAACGTGGTAGTAAGTTCTTGAAAGGAAGTTTTTAGGATGGTCGATATCCTAACCAATTTAATATGTTTAAATGCTGAGCTATCTTTTCATAAAACTGTATCCCATAACCTAACAAGCGGCGACCTGATCTTCCTTTAACCTCATGTTTTGTTAAGTATTATCATTTCCACTAAGTCAAGTTTTCATTACTACAATGGAAAGCGTTCTAGTTTAAAAACACTATAAAAGAATTGCAGGTTTATGACTCTTTGGATCTACACACCATTTGACTCAAATTCTATAAAAAAATAAAATTGAATATTTTTAGACAAAAACAATTTACTATTTCCTCTCCACTAGGGACAGCATAAGGGCTATAGCACGCTTTTAAGGTTCACATTGTCCACCGAAACACAAGGAAACTGGGGACTTCAAAAATTACCTTTACACATATACGAGGTCAAACGTTCAAGCTTGTCTTAGTTAGGTAGGTAACAGAATTAATTTCTTCACTTTAGACCAAAACTATTTCCATAAACCTTTATTGAAGGCCACAAAGTGCATTTGACAATAATGAAACACTTCTAAATAACTGACAAGATGCACCTCTAACGTGAACACAATAGCCATCAATTCGCAAAATGAGATAAACTAAAACATACAGAAGCTATACTAATGAAAGGAAGAGCAACTTGCAACATGGTAAAAATGCTGATGGAAAATTTATCCCCATTAAGATCCAAAGAAACCAAGTTTATCAGAATTAAGCTAATAAAGATATAGTCCTTCGATTTATCTGATTCTTTAAAATCAACTAAACTATCAAATGAATCCAAAAAAGGCGTAATCCTTTCAGTTCAGATTCAAAACACACCTCAGTCTCAGAGAGAGAGAGAGAGAGAGAGAGAGAGAGAGAGAGAGAGAGAGAGAGAGAGAGAGAACAGAACCTAGAAGAAGAGAAGAACAACCTTTTTTATTTTCTCTACAAATTCAGAATACCTTTCATTAAACAGTGAACCTAACCAGTGATAAAGAAAGCAGTCTTAATCTTAAAAATGTCCTTACTTATCATAACAATAAAAGACAATTAAAACCTTTCATTACTTTACATATTTTGATAAATCAACCAGTTCAGTGAAGATAATTAACACTGAAATAAAAAAATAGACACACCTTTGCCAAGGCCTTCTAGACATTCCCAAGTCGAGAATCAGACAATCCAAAGTCGAACAGACCCAAGCCCAAAGTTTAATACAGTCTTTTGGGAGTTTGAATACAACGTTTTCTTCAGTTTACTCATGCTACGAAAAAATATTCAATTGCATACTGACCACAAGCTTAATTGGCAATGATAGAAATATCTCTGTACAAAGTTTAACCAAGAGCATTAAGAGTTCATTTTACACCCTTTTACTGTCTTCAAAAACCAACCATATATTTTAGGAAATAAACTATAAATTAGAATACTAAAGAGAAAATTTACATTATCCGACACTGTTACTAGATAAACTCGTAGGTTTATATATACCCATGAAAGTCTTCAAATAAGGAAAAATATACTTTTATTAACGAAACTACAACTGAAAGCTCAATTAGGCATAGGAGAGACCTTAGTAAATTTTCCGTAAGTTTATATAGACCTATGAAGCACCTGTAAAATTTTATTTCCTGTTTATAGCTACCCTAAAAATCATTTTTATATTGTTAACAGGTAGTTAAATGGAGTGCTAAAAAGAACACTATTAGGAGTTTTATTTCATTTTGGACGCCAACAATCATTCTTACTTCGTGTTTCAAGCAAAATCTGAAGCAAACCGCACACAGTATAGTGGAAGGGAATGTTGATACAGTAACGGGCACCTCTCCCAAGCAAACAAGGGGAAAACAGGACAAAGGAGCCAAACAAACAAAAAATTAAAGACAAAAGCAAGAGAAAACCTAAACAAACACTTACAGGTTAAAGCAGAACGAGAAGCAAGCAACGAAATCTAGGTCAAGAATACCAAGTAAACAATCTTTTCGTAGTAAATTTGGAATTAGGTTTAAACGTGACAATAAAAAAAACAGTTTCCAGGCATTGAATGTTACCTATCAGTAAAATTTGGTAAGTCTGAGATTATGAAAAGCACCAAATTGAACGAAAATAAACGATGCTATATGCCCTTATGACTGCAAAGAACTGAAAGCAATGTAACGAGAACCTGACCTGTAAAATGTTGGTCCCCTACCGAGAGGGCATTTTCTCTTCTCAAAAAAAAAAAAACTTTATACTTAAAATTATAAACATCTGAAATTATAGAATAAAGTTTGTTTATCATCTCAAAGTATTTTGTCTACTCAGTTTCATAAAGATTTGACGGATCATACTACCAACTGTTTCTATCCTCTTCAGAAACTTATGCAATACAATTTATAATAAAAAAAAATATTCAACCCTTTTAAGTGAAATTTATCTAACCAAAAACTGATACAAGCACTTTCTTTCATACTATTAATAATTTTCGCAAATGTCAACTTCAATCTCTCTTATTCGACTCATGACAGACTATAGAATGCAATTGAAGGATTCCTCTGACAAAGATACCCCAAGTTGGCTCTTATGGTGTTTTATCCTTCTTTATGTCAAGTACAAAGAAAGCAAAGAAATCTGGAGGCAAAAGATTGGTATTTACGCCACGAGCTGTACCTCCTTTTCAGGTGGCCCACGAGCCACAAATTGCAACTAAAGGTGCCATAAAGCAAGATGTTCTGGATGACTTAAAGGATAACCAATTTTAATGGCAAGAATTTGGGGTAAAGAAAGAATTACTCTATTATTAAATGCAATTGGCAATAGTATATGTATACTTTCAACAGCTGTATCAATTACCACGAAACTGTTAATATACTTTACAAATTTCATTGAAATTATTTATTAAAAGTACTTAATAAAGAATACATTATTATAAAGCACAGCACATTCACTGGACAAACTAAGCACGTGTCATGAGAAACTTTTACCAACACTTGCAACTACACCCTGGTCAAAAAACTACAAAAGATCGAGATATTGCGACTGATGGTAACACCCATTTGGTTTGCTGAGTAACTAAGGTATGTTTAGGCTTGAGAAAACAAAGCCTTCCTTGACTACCACAAATAGAAAACGGGAGCTAAGGCTTCAGTTCTATCAAGACTCAAATATTTAAGGAGGGGAACGCAGGGACGAGAAGGGCCCTTTCATTCTCTGAACAATTTGGTATCTAACTTGAGCTTCCTCTTCATGACTTCGAGTGTGGACCATTTTCTGAAATGGACGGTGGCACCTTGTGCTTGGTGGCCTTATGCCGAGAGCACTCGCCCGCCTCCTGGAGACGCTGTAGCGTTGACTCCATGGAGTTTTTATTTAAATCTTTCCATTTCCGTTTTTTTTTTACATTAACATGTGTAAGAGAACTTCTGTATAAACATCAAAGCTTGCGTAACACAAAGAGTGAATTCATTTTTCATAAATCTGCAGTGAATACTGATAGACAATGACTACAGATTACAATAACCAAAACTGTATAGAGAGATTTGACTTCTGCCTCTCACTCAGCCTTCTTGGGAAACTCCGTTGTGGTTAGGTTCTTCCTTATTAAAACGAAGTATCGTAGAAAATACATTTTGTATGTATTAAACTAAATGTTACTTTCATATAACAGTCGACACGAACTTCAGTCACAATACAAACCGGCAGATGACAATTTTGTTTTGCTTTTTGAGGTCAACGTAAACATCACGATAAAACAATGAGAAACTGTAAGGCGTGTACTAAGTACACAAAGGTAACGGAAGTTAAAGAATCATAAAATTACGTTCAAATAGTTAATTAGTTGGAAGTTAATTATAAAATTAATGGACGAATATCCGAGTAATTTAGTTAACTATGGATACTGGTGGCACTGAACAGTTTTATGGTGCTTCGCGGAACTAAGTTATAACGAATCTGTATGTCGGCGGCTGGAGTCAGCACACAACGCGTAGCTTCGAACACCTCTACCAATAACCGAATTTCGCTTAACGAACTGAAGACTTTAATCTCGAATATATTGCGTGATTCAAGAGATTTGACTTCATTGCCTGAAGTCGATTTTACTCGATATTCAACTTTTGGCTGAGCTAAACATGAACACCTTACGAAGACCAAGAGATAAATGTATACGTTTGGTAGAGGGAAGTATTCTAAAAACCATAGCCGATTTTTCATGAACACTAACGTATTGATAAACTAACGACAATTCTTGATAACATTCAAGAACATTTAAATACTCATCATTAATAAATTTTTAATCAGCTTTACCTGGTTATTGATGATGCTGGAGAAGAATATTCTTAACCCTTATATCATGAAACAGTTTAAGCTATGCATCAATTTTCAAAAGTTAAGGGCAACCATAAGTGTACGAAGAATTCCAGCTAGTGATTTAACTACGTAATTGAGTATTATAAAACTGATCAGTTTCTCAAAAGGGCACAATGAGAGCCGAATGTCAAACCTAACGCAATTACAGAAGTTCTCTTGTTTACATAGAAAATACAATAAGCAAATTAAATTGTAAAAAAACATTACAATAAATTACAAAATGTTACAGTTATTAACAGTTACAATACAAAAACGATTATATGGAAACATTTTGAATCTAGTCTTTTACCAACTACCTGGAACATTTGCAAATTTTCATTATGGCAACGCAAAGGTATTTAACTAAAGCAAAACGTCAGCAGCAGTGAATTATCTGTGGATAAAGTAACAAGAGGTAGTATGTCTACATATTTCAAGGTACTGAAACTTACTGAAAAACTATGAAGCTTAAATATTACGTGAATGTGAAGAACAATGATTTAAGAGAATATCATGAATAAACTAGTATACTGTAAATTGGAAATTGTTGGAAAACCAGTGGAAACAGAAAACGTATAAAACTCATTTTTTAACTGGTACCGTCATACTCCTACACCGAAAATAAAAACAATAAGGCTTAACGTCGGTTAACTGATACAGCGCACAAAGATTTACGGCCTGCAGTAACTTTCAATAGTTCAGAAATTAATTTTTATTGTAGGGCTAACTGATATAAAGCGAGCTCATTCATTATCATTAAAGGTAAATTGTTGAATGGAATACGCGGATGAATGTTTCGGTGTTTATGAAAAAGATGAGCTTGAAATAATATAGTTTGGAACATCCTCCTGAGTAAATTGATATTGATAATGTTAAAGACGACCTTCAAGCTGTGTAATGGACTAAACTATTAAAATCGGTAAGAAAAACTTTATAATCATAAAAGATGAAGGCATTTTGACACAGTAGCGACTACCGTTTTATTTGTAAAAGATACAAATCATTTTGAATGTAGATGGAAAACACTTATGGTCAATTACGTTAACCTGCAAAGACTAATAATCAAAATAGAAGAATTACAGTTTTAAAGACAACTGAAAATCTATATCTGTCGAATACTAATGCTGAAAGCTTACGGCTCTTTTTTCAAGAAACTCCTAGACTTTTAAAACTTATGTAAATATTACAAAGAAAAATTATTTCTGATGTACGCAAATATTTAAAACTAACAAAATCTGAGCTGCTTTTCTCAAGAAAATCTTAAGACTGTTTAGAACTTTTATATAAAAATAACAAACCTATAATAACTTATAAGCATCTGATGTCATTTGCAGTACCAGTTTCTTTAAGAGGGATAGTTTCGCAACAAAGCAATAACACCTACTGTTCAAGTTACTACGTAATCCACTTGCCTTTTTCCAAAGATACTTTAAAATATGCATAGCAAAGTTATTGTTAGTATTTCTGAGCACCACTAATGTTCCAGATAAAATCCTTGCTGCCAAGTATTTCAGTAAATACTCGTTTCAAACGTAATTTGTACATTGTTACGAATATACACAAACCTGGTGTGAAAAAATGAGATCATAGCCAAGTTAAAATTAAAAGAAATTTCATAATCGATGGCTTTGAGTATTAGAAGACTATGCCCTCCCCTCCCCTCCCACCCCCACCCCTCTCAAAAAACAGAAAGGACAGATGGCGCTGACAAAACAGGAAACGAGATGGAAGATAAGAGCGCACAGACTTGTTAAATTATTTGACATAAAAGGAACACACGATGATAAAAACGAGCATGTGGACCCTCATGGCAGTCTGACATACAGTTTTTATAAGACAATTTCTACTATACTGTTTTTAACGTTTGACTTTAGATAGCTTAATGCCACAGAACATCTTTCTAATCATTTAAAGTTTCAGCGTCTATTAACGAAGGAAGCCAAAGTAAATATCTCAAAATCATTCTTTCATTTAGAAGTTCGGGAGAAATCCATTCAATATATAATTTTTTTAAGTGCATGGAAACTACGATTAAACTGCAGTTAAGGAAAGTGGCTATTACATTGTTGTGATGCTTATATAAATATGAATCTAAGGATTATCACTATAGAGTTTACGTTTATCTGAACGACTAATACAATCTCTTATACTAATTGTATTAATAATTATTCTAGTTTTAGAGTATACTAACCTTAAATTCAGTGTGATTGTAATGAAAAGTTTACGGTAAATACGGATATATGTTGAATAGATTTTAAAAATATGGGGAAAAATATAACGATGTTAATAATGGCAATGGAATATATAATTCAGGCATAAGGCCAAGCGCTGGGATCTATGAGTTAATAATGGTAATAATAGCAATAATCATTTAGAACTTAAAGAGACGTGGGCAGGAGCAAAGGCTATATTTCTGAATTAAGACAACCCCAGTAGACAGATTAGAATCTCAACAGGTAAGAGATAAGGATAGCTTGAAAATGGAACCTATAACCTAAAAGTGAACTGGCTACTTACATCATAGTTTTCACACCATATTAAATACTAAGTTTTTACAACATTCTTCATAAAAGCTCATTAACCTTATGCATGCCTTGTATACATAACCCGAATGTTTCCATTTTTATAACTTTGTCTAGAAAATTATGGTAGTTTCATGTGCATATGCCTTCTAGAACCTCAACAAACTAATTCACTTTTCGTATATACTAGAGAGAGAGAGAGAGAGAGAGAGAGAGAGAGAGAGAGAGAGAGAGAGAGAGAGAGAGAGAGAGAGAGAGAGAGAGAGAGAGACTTATAACTGTGAGGAAATCTTGCGTGTTATAACACTCATCGAAACACTATATCAATACCTGAATAAAATTTTAGGCTCAAGGCTGAAATACTAAGTCTTGAAAGAGTATTTGTGTATGCCTATGGAACCCAGGTGAACACTTGCGGATCAAAATGAATCAGGAACCAAGGCTCTGCTTAACAAGGAAGTGCGGTCATGGCAAGATAAAACCCACGATATGCATACCAATGTGCTTAAATCTAATGGAAAAAGTGCCTTTTGTCTATCCTTATGAGTTAAGTCTCTTATAGCCATTGTAGTCTACTGCTTTTGACAGTGCCAAGATAGAAAAGTATGGACGAGTTCACACTTTCGTCCCCAGATGGTCAAGCATGACCAGCTGCAATTATCAGTCACAAAGAGAGCAAGTCCAAACATTTATGATAAACATCTATAAGATAAAAGAAAACCAATCAAGATGTTGTCACTGCTACCTCCTTGCATCTAAAATCGATGGTAAAACCATCATGTTTTAAAAAGGGAACCTAAATAGTTCACACTCAAGTCATTGTAGGCTCGAAATCTAGCATATTCTGCTCTGCCATCTATCACAGTATAAAACTAAAATCTGTTTAACTAATAGGAAGTGACTTCTTTTCCTCTGCTGAAAGGTGACAATGCATGAGGGGCTGCACCACTAGGCCTTGACAACTACCATGTGGTATAATGAAAGACACATCAGACGGACACGAAGAACTTTCACAAAACATTACTTGTACTAGCATACCCGAACATTCACAGTGAGGTGTGGTGAAAAGGCATAAACGAGAACTAACTTCTAATCTTTGATCAATTACGAATTAGTTTTTTAGCTAAAATGCTAAGCTTTGGAAACAAAACCCTCAACCACACAAAAACATGAAAATGTGAAATTATGCACGTAACATTGAAACAGACTGGTATGAAATCAACACAGCGAGAGAGATAAATATTTAAGATAAAAAAAGTTAAGTATACTCAGATACTTGGCACCTTATAAGCTGGCAATCAAAATGATTATACCTGCGACTGATCAGTACTTTTAAACACTTCATTAGCACGAAAGCTGAAAAGGTTCTAAGGATCCGATGAAATAATGGAAAATGAATAATCGAACCTGTTGTGAAGAAAACACCTAGGAAACAGCAATGAGCTGATAACAGTACTACAGGTTCATAATTTGTGTGGCAGGTCTTTGAGGCCTTAATGAAGATTCAGATGGCGCATGCATAGCGAGACTACCATTACCTGTCTGACAGACAAATTTGAACTGGGGAAAATACAGGAAACGGAAATTAGACCTACAAACGACTAATGGGGTGGTGAAACAAATCTATAGCCTAATAATCCTCTAGTCACTCCTTTTTATTCCCTATCAATAATTGCATATCAGCTCTACAATTAAGACAAAACCTAAAAGCTCAAACAATGATAACAAGCGGTTATATCAAAGTTCTAACTTCCAACTTTGCCATACAAATAAAATTAAGCTCCTAGGGTATATAATACTAACCTCTTAATAGCACAAGTACATAACCTTAAAATTTAACTTTTAAATACAAAAAGCAAACCTTCTGAATACATAAAACATATAATGCATTCTTCTCAATAATATAAGAAATCTTCATCATAAATTGGAATTTTGTTAAAATTTAAGGAGTGACTAGAGTTTTTATATTCACTGTCTTCAACACCACACTGTCCAAATAGCTCAGTGAGCTGATGATTTAAATAGTGAAGTTCACTATATACAATTTCCATCTTTGGGTTTGAATTGTGCAAGTACTAAAGGTGTTATTGACTTTATAAAAAGGGAGGGAAATTGAAAACTTCAAAATGATCGTCAAAGGTCATTTTACAAATCTCTGTATGAAGCCTCCAAGCTTCATTATGGATTATGGTGAACTAGAGAACTAGTTCAGTTTGAACACTCTTGAATAAAGATTAAGCTCAGTGTCATATAAAAGTTAAATTATATTTGGAATCTCGTCAGTAGTAGTGACTGACTGACATAACTTGCTACTTGAGTTATCAAGTCAGCATATTATAGTAAATGAAAATTCAAGCAGAGGTTTTTCTAACCTTTTCTAGTACTCTTGGAGGTCATGGCAAAACTTTTTTCATAATCTTAGGCAAGTGCTATATACAGTACAAATAATAAAATTTTAGGGTTGCTAGATATTGAGTGACTTATGATAAGACTGAAGTTGTTGTCCCGATGCTGAAGTGGTAAGCACTGGGAAAGTTCGAAATGATCCATGATTTCTTGACCTGTCTTCCTTGAAGAACACTTTAATCCTGAAAAGAACAAGACATTTGAAGTTCCAAGGAGCTAAACATGACAGTGCATCTTGAATTTAATGACACTTTCAGCAATAGCTTTGCAATGCATCTTGAATTTAGTGAAACTTTCAGCGATGGCTTTGCAGTGCATCTTGAATTTAGTGAAAATTTCAGCAATAGCTTTGCAGTGCATCTTGAATTTAGTGAAAACTTTCAGCAATAGCTTTGCAGAGCATCTTGAAATTAGTGTAACTTTCAGCAATGGCTTTGCAGAATATCTTGAATTTAGTTAAACTTTCAGCAATAGCTTTGCAGTGCATCTTGGCACTAGTTTTGTTGATCACTCATTAAGACTTAGTAATAGCAAGATATACTTGAACTAATTAGTAGAAAAATTTAAGATTCAGTACTGCTTTAGCGTAGATTGTTACTTTCTAGTCAATTCAAAATAAGGAAAAAATGTTCTAAATTTTCTAATTTTTTTTTCTGTTACAGTATAGCGTTTAGTATCACCTTTTAAATTTATTAAAACTTTGTAGTCTTACCACTGTTCACACTTGAATCCTTCGTGTCTAAAGGACTTCGGGAGAAACCCTCTATTCGGACTCATGAACGCCACTGTAGTTTCTCTGGATTTGATTCACTATCAAGAAGCCCCCAGTTTGATTTCTTATCAAATTGAAATCATAACTAATTCGTCAATAACTGATCGTCATTGAAGCCTGTTACCAAAGAGAATGTAAAATTCTTTAAGGCTTTGAAGTGTCTTTCTTAAAACTTGAAGATTAAACTGTTTAGTTTAAAAAATCCTCAAATATTTTCAGACTGATTTACCTAGTAGTTACTGTACATGGAAACGTTTAGGAGGCTTTCAAGGAAAAATTAAAACATCTTAAAATCACGTGTATGATACAAGATTTTGATATTCACAAAAACTAAATATGACCAGCATAGTCATTAATAGACCAAATGAAGGCAGATAAAAGAACCACCAAAAATACAACCCCAACAGTAATAACGTAAACATAATTGATATTAAAAAACTAAGAAACCACAGATCACAAAATGCACTGAATCTACCTTTTAAAACTGATATCAGATTCAACTGCTGTTTATAGCTGAACTACGCCATACCGTACCTTCATTCGTGATCGCAAAATAATCACAGTTTCATCGTCGAACCTCTTGTCTGATCTCCCATCAGGAACTCATTTGAGCCTGAAAAGAAAATCTTGAATTCTAAATTCTTTCCGATTCTGCAACTTATATAATTAAAGACGTTAAATATTTCACATGTGATTTTACAGTTAATTCATACAAATTTGTTAGGACACCGAAAGAGAGATGTAGTTAAATATATTTGCTGTGAAGTTACCCAGACTGAAAAATGAAATTCATTTCTCATACATATCAATTTTATATAAAAAAAAAAATTATCGTTAGCTATATTGGTAATTCATCATTATAGTCTTACCTCTGCAAATAACTTGAAAGTGTTTAGTATTACTGAAGCTTTTTTAAAGATTCCTTTGCAATTAGTAACCAACAAAAAATGGTGCTATGCCTGAAATATCCAAGCAAAGTTATTGAAGGCTGATATGCCGCCTAATGTTCATCATCTGTACTACAAGGGTCCATGGAATATCAAGGAAGGATTTCGGGTCCAGAGGCTGTCCACAACAATTTTCCATTCCCATGGCTCAACGCTCTCAAAAAGCTTTATATCTCATCTTGAGTTGAGATCCTATGTTACTTAATAGGCTCTTCCGTCTGGTAACCTATATCCTGTCAGTATACGTTACTGTCATTGGTATCAAAACTCCATAGGATAATAACCTCACTTTGTGATGTTATCGTGTCTTATATGCTGAACTGTAGTCCTTATCTGGCCTCTTGAAACTACAAATTTCCTTTTAGAATCTAGGCCAGTTCTGGCAATGACTGCACCTCAAAACAAGTTGCTTACACTCATGGACACCACTGTCACACTCATTCGGACAACAGGGCCATCATGAAATTCAAGACGCGTAGGTTGTGGCCACCTGCATCTGAGCTAGAATGCCATTCTAAAGAAAATTATATTCTTTCTCTAACCAGAGAAATTCACGGATACTGAATAAAAGTTTCACAAAAGTTGATTCTCTACTAGCTTCTGCTTTCATCAGAAATACGAGGGTCCAACATCACAACCATGACAGCAGTGGTACGATCCTACCATGCGGCTACAACTCACAAAGTATGTAAATCCTTCAACTACAGGGTAGTATGGGGAAAGGGATTCTTGACCATGTCCTTGATGGTAGATGATCCCGCCGCCCCTGGCATCATACTCCTGCAGGGACTTGTCCTTTTCTTGATTCTGTAGGATAGGTGTCCTTTATCATCTTCATGACTTCATTTCAGTTTCCTCACTTGGAAAAAAAGTGAGAAGCATAAGTTAAAGCAAATTCTTTCTTATCCATCAAAAGCATTGACACTACTTTTGCTCGTGAATCTTTGTATAAAACGTGTGTCCCTTAGAATCTATGAGACCTAGTTTGGCTGGTACATCTGAAGGTGCACTATCCATGGAGATAAAAAGCTGTCCAGGATATAGTGTGTGGTATTAGAATATCAAATTACCTTTCGTATCTATTGAAATGCTGTCATCCATGCTTTTGTTACCTAAAATGCCCTCCCGGGCATCTCAGCAATGCTAGTTGATCTGCCTAGGGTACCTTTTTCCCTAACCCTGCTGAATTCTCCACTTTCTTGTATCTTATCTGGCGCGTTCATACACATAGGATACGACGTCAAATCTATTATATCTTCATTCTTCTTTTCATGCAATAATCAAAAATTTCTAATTCGAATCTAGATACTGAAGTGTAGGTATGGAATGAATGCCATTTTCACACTAGTTAGAGTTCAAGAAGTCTTTGAAGACCAGACTATGTTCACCAGTTCGCATTGAGGTCAAGCTGAAAAAAATTCAAGAATTACATTACAATCAGAAATTCAACCGCTGGAATCTACACCAATAATTATTCAATGCCTTTGCCATTTCAAACAAAAAGTGCAATCTTTTAGAATTGATCCAAAGGAAAATTTGGATACAAAAGTATTAATGTATTAGTCATGATTTCAAAATGTAGATTAGATAAATTTTGTGCATACCATCGTTTTAGTTTAGTCAATATTAAGGTATAAATGCAAAAAGTCAATGCAATGATAGATTAAAAACTGTTAAGTATAACCATAGATTTTAATTCACACTGCTGCTAAGGTTTCAGCTTAAGATTTAAATTACACAAAGTCGTCTAAGTAAAGATGCCTCATTATATTTCCAGATACATTTCATCTATGACTTAGCTATGTATGGTCATGCAATATAAATTTTCCATCGGAATTCACTAGCACAGTGCAAGAATAGAAAGCTTCCCTGAGTTGATCAGGCAATTTCTGCCATCAGGACCTCTATTGTTTTGTTCAAGAAGCTTTTAATCACCAGAAGTTCACAATCTCACTGAAGTTTGTACGAACATTACCATTCATGGCCAACACTCGAGTCAAAAAATATTTTTGAATTAGGTACAGTCCCTTTTAGTAAGTAAACTAGAGTTTATACAGGGTTATAGAATTGTTGAGGGTCCTATCCATCATACGGCACTGCAGAACAAATTCTATTCTCAAAACACCATTTTGGTAACAAACTCAATACTCAGCCTCTGGGAAATAAGAAAATAAACCATGTGGACTGTTCCATTCTAAGCTGCAGTAGAACCTCAACTTAAAACCTAACAAAGATCCCCATGCACTTGAACATTTTCTAGACATCATGCATCTAACAGCAATTCCATATAGTTCCTAAACTAAACTTTTACTTTACACTTAACTTTCAGTTTAAGATATTTATTTAAAAACGCATCACATCTAAGATAGTAGCACAGCAAAGAATTATCATATCACAGGTGGCGGTAAGTACAAATATTCCCACTAAGTTGAGGCCCATTAACTTTTTCCTTTTGAAAAACTTCCTCTTCCGGTAGTCAGTCCTGAATGAGTAGCAACTTGATTCTAAACCCAGGCTCATTATTCTTATGGGTATATTGCCTACTTCCCTTTAGATGTCTAATTCTACCCGTGGTCTATTTCAGTCCTTTAGGATTCCTTAACCTTTATTCCTCCTTAATTCTGTCTAAATGAGCTAAAATTTAGATTCAATAATGTAGGTTACTTTGATTTTAATTCAAAGTACAGATTACTTTGATCTGAATTCAGATTTTAGATTTTTGGACTGGAATTCCAAGTTTGGATTACTTTGATATGATTTACAAGTCTGAATTATTTTTATTTGAATTCAGACACTTACTTTTGGTTTGGATTCAAAGTTTGGGTTCCCATTTTGGTCTAATAAGGTCACACTAAGGCTATCTTCATACGGAAAGAGGAAGCAAATGGCTAATTGCACTAAATATTCGTAGAAATGAGGATCAGTTAACACTGAATGGATACGATTAGGAAGTTCTCATTTCTTGCTAGTTTCGCTTAACTGTATTACCTTTTCAAGTTCTGAACCTCATCAAATTAAATTCTTTATGCCAAGCTAATAAAGGTGAGATATTGAACCAAAGAATTTTTTTTTTATATGTACCAACCGACATTCTAATCAGGTACTGAAGAATAGAGTGCTAAAATACTCTATTTTCAAAATTTGGTCATTCTTATTCATTAAATATACCAGAAATAAGAGAGTCGCCAATTATAGAAATCACTGAATCAGTATATTTAAGTCTGACCCAGTTCTTTTGGAATTTTCTTAAAAGGTTCATAAACCTCTGTACATCAGCCAAACTTAATTGCCCTTGACTATTGCTAGCTTTTCAAAATGCGAATTTAAAGACGGTATTTAGCAAGCATCAGTAATATAAAGATCCTGAGTGATTTCTAAAAACGAAAACTTGACATCTACGACTACCGTTAACAAATGAATACAGTATCTATTATACCCACAGTATCTATTATACCCAAAGTTAAGTCTTGATTTCACTGAAAAGTTTTTCTCCCTGTTACCGTACTAAAGCACCTTTACTAAATCATCGGCAGTAAATCCGAAATACTTTATTTTAACAGAAAATCTGGCTCTAATTGCACACATTACCTCTTGACAGGTTTGTTCGGACATTGGAATAGCGAGAGGCCTCTAATTTTACACTTAGAAAATTGTAAAAGAGGGCAACCTGTCTTAACTACTGCATACGAGTGCTGTCACTAAACTGCATTCAAGCGGGAAACTGCTAATGCAAACTACAGGGAGCAATATTGCTATAAATCCTATATACCATCATACAGAGCAGGTTTAGTAAGTTTTACACTCTTGCTGTCCAGCATTTATTTGCTTTTTGAATATTATTATTCCTTACGGGTAAATAGTACGTCTAGAAACTGATTACGTTACTTAGTGTCTTCAGAGGAACATTGGCTGAGCCTTTAGTCGCGAATTGTAGTTACCAGTGATAAAATGGCGAAACTTACAAGACTGAAGATATGCAAGTAATTACTATACAGATACCACATACTTGATGAAAATTATGAAGCCAGGTATTAATTACCTCATTACCCGTCAATACTATGCAACTCTCCTTGCAAGTTACTGCCACTTGTAAAATAAAGTTCTGCACATCTCCCGATAACTATCAATCAAGATGTCTTAGCGCTTAAATCTAATCGTCAATAGAAGCTCTTGTAATTAAAAGATTTATATCAAGCCTTGCTGTACTACTGTTCCAGCATTTCATAATGAAGGCTTCAAGCTCTTAAGAGATACCTTTGCAATTTATGCAATGCTATGCACAAAAGTTACTGCTCATATACTGCATACAATTCTACAAAAGAGTAATTGAGGCTTGGTATATAAGTAGAATCAATACTAATTAGACTGGATTAAGTGTTAAATTGTTTGACAACTGGTTCAGTTAGCTTAATTAAAAGATATCGGTAAAGAATTTGATGCAATTCGTGATATCGTAAATAAACTAAGGCCTTTCATTTTTCATCGACTTCTAAATGTAATGCATCTGCTAAATACATAAGGTTTTATGATATGGGGGCTCCTAAAACATCGCTACTTGAGGTTATTTAAGCCTAATTTTCTGATTAGTCTTTAAAAAGAAATGTACACTTAGGTTACTAATCTTCTAGAGTAGGATTCTGTTATGAGGGAATAAGAATGACATGAAACCCTGCTTACTATTCCTTATTGTTTTCAGGCATTTATTACACTTACTGGATGCCTTTCATTCAGCAATAACAAAATATATCAGTTTGGATTACGTCAAGTTAAGCTAGATATGTAAGCACTAACTCTAAATTCTAATTAGAAAATCAGGAATTTCAGTGCATATTACATAATGCAAATAGAGTAGCAGGTTACGTCTGTGCTCTTCTTTACAAACACTGCCATTGCGTTCTTCAAATTTCTAATATCCAAACAATAACAACGATCTTCCATCCTATAATTACTAAGGTATTAAACTTTCTCCTAAATAGGACACACTAACTTTCCTATAGAACCATCTGCACTTTTTCAGGCTTAGGTGAAAATCTTAGTCGGATGTGCAATGGTTTCCATTACATGTACCCTCAAGAATTTTTAAATTATACAAATTGAGCAATAAATGTCATACCCTCGTTAACGATTGGTGGGTAGATTTACTCCTACGCTTTCCAAGAATGCTACCATGGTTAAATTTTTAGACCCAGTTACTTCTGTCACTAGAAAGTCTGACATTTGATAAGCACTTATGCCAATTTGATGAAAACCCCCCAAAATATTTTACAGTACCTTAGATTCACAAATCTTTACGATTGTCTTTAAAAATTTAAATAATGTGGTTACAAGGAGCCAACTTCCCGGTTATCCTTATACAAGGATTAACATACTTTTTATACCACCTTAGTCAAGAGACCGTTATGGCCTCAGAAGCATAAGACTTGACATGTAGTCAATTTTAACTTACAGATTTAGACTTCGCCCTTTATACCAATTTCTGCATTTATGATAATTTCAGCATAGTCTCACGTTTTATCAGTATGACAAGCTTACGCCAGCAACTAACCACATTTGTTCACTGACATGGTCGAGAGTCATGAAATGGAAAATTTGTTCCTCAAAAATGGTCTATATAGTACGTTATGACTGAGCAAAATAACCAGTTAATTTTCAGTCATGAGTGACGCTATGTACCCTTATTAAGTCATAGTACAGTTCATTAACATTCAACTCAGAAAGGCATAGCAAAGTAACACTGCAAAAACTGTTTGAACTTTATAATTTTCGATCACCTAACATTCCGAGTTACTTTCCGATAAGTAATGCCTGATGATAAATTATCCTAAAACTAACCAAGTAAATAATGTTTTTAAAAGACTTTCAACTTTACTGGAATTCGAAAAATTAAATGGAGTAACAACTTCGCCTCAACCATTAATTCTTGAGAGTAAGTTATGTTTGTATTAAATGGCTAGTCATTCGCCCACATCCCCAGAAAATATTTTCACTTAACTAAATATAAAACAGCCACTACATGTGAAAATACAAAGTATTGTGCTTACATGAAACTGAACATTTGTCATATCGGTTTGGCCTGAAGTTTAGTAGACAAGAAGTTTAGTAGACAAGAATCTTCTATTCAAGGCAATTTCCAAGCCAAATCACACTCACCATGAAGGGCTATAGTGTTTACCTTTAGAACCATGGCCTCATTTAAATAGTTGAGGAATGTTTACCGATTTGACAGTCTTAGGAACCCATGATTTGGTCATAACACTAGAACATAAAGTATGTCCGGCAACTGGTATCAGTATCTTGGTGGAACACCTATTTATTGAACATGACCAACTTCTAATATCAGTATCCTGGTGGAGCGTACTGGTGGAACTCATTTTTTAACGAACATGTCCAACTACAAACATAAGCATCCTGGTGGAACGTTCTGGTGGAACTTTTTTAATGAAAAAAGTCAAAACGATAATGGAGGATTTTACAGCTAACCAGTAAAAAACCCATGTTAGTTAATAACCTGATAAATCATTCGTCGTGCAAGATTTAGTTTCTGGACGAAGATCAGTTACCAGTAAACACGAATGAAAAACCAAGCCTCAATCGACTGAAAGTGCGAAATTAGATTTACGTTGCTGTAAATACCTCAGCTATGGAAAGTAATTTTTAAAAAGATAGTATTTATGAGCACACAGTCTTAATAAACCAAATTCATAGTTAAGTTTTTTTAAAATACTTCAGATTTGTATAAATTAACTAATAAATACATGAAAACTATACTTAAATCGAACAGTCAGTCCAAAAGTTACCTTATACCTCAGGCACAAAGCAATTCCTAACATTTCAAGACAATGAATTCTACAAGCGTACACTACACTTATTAAAAACATCAAATATGTTAACACCGAATTCATCAAATGATAACTCAGCGCGCTGCGCTTCAGACTAGTCACAATCAGATGTGACAAGATATGAAGCAATTATTTAAACTTTGTTTAATCTCGCTTTATCCTTTGAGTTTACGTAGTAAAATTAATACTACTCTGTATGCTTACTGACAAAAGACTGGTCTAGATATATTTATCAAGTCTGCACAAGTTATAAAAACGATTTTTACACCAATTTTGAGTTACATTACCAGCTTGTGTAACAGCGTAACTTTGAGGCTCCATTTGAAAAGCTGGTGTGTTTAGTTTAGAAAGTTGAAAATTTATATCCAATAGCATTATTACACAACATACTGATTCCCACAGAAATCGGCTGGACCGAACTGAATTAAATTTATAGTTAATGCACTTTGGGCAGGCAGTAAAGTTAATTTTAATGCAAGTGGAAACATTTATGGCTATCAGGACCCACTCGATTTCAAAATACAATCTATCAACATTAATACATCTTTACAATTCTGCCATTTTGACACCTTTACAAAAAGTCAGCATTTTGTAAAAAGCGTATACCGAAAATGTCAAGCATAATTATACTCGATTATACATAAAGCACCATCTAAACATTTACACCAGTCTCCCCATAGAATGGTATTAGGACTTTTCATAGCCTATTTCAACCGTTACGCATGTATAATATAAGCTTCCGGTTAAACTAGTCACTAAACTGAAAAAATGGCATTCAATAGATTCAACCTTAATTTTTTAAACTACATAAAACTCACTTACCTAGAAGGGAGGGCAATTTGCTTCAGATTTAAAATCCTACCTTTGTGATCCACGTTACTAGAAACAGGCGTGGTTCAAATTCCCATTAACCTTTATGCTCAGTAATTTCAACCTTCAGCTTTAATTACTGATTGCTCATTACTGTTTTATGCAAACTTTCACAGCCACTATCCAAGATACATCTATGAAAACTGCCTGACTGTTCACAGCCTAAAATTACTCCTTTTTTCTGTAGCAACAGTCTTGTCGAATCACGAATTTCCACTTTCAAATGTGCTATAGACATTTTATTAGTTTAACAATTACAAGGGCTGACGGACGTTAGATATGTATAACGCCAAAATTAACTGGTTTAAGACCATTGATTATTGTATTTTTCAAAAACCAATAAACCTGCCATATCTAGGAAAAACATACCAACACATTATAGTATTAATATTAAAAGACACCGGCTACCGCTAATTCTGCATGGGAAAGCTTGCAATAAGGCACCATTGAAAAATTAATAGCATCAATACCTATACACAGTAAGTCGCAACCAATAATACCCCCTAAAAAATCATCTACTACAATAAGCTGACTCACCAGCAATTTCACATCCAATCCAAAATTAACTCCAAATTCTTCAACTAAAAGTAAAGTATCGTTCAGTTACTTTTAATGCTCCTGATCAATGTCCCCATTCTTTTAGGCACGGCTGAATTTCTACCGTACAGAAGACAAGGACTGAAAATACAAGGAGTATCCTAGTATCTTGAAACGCTTTACGCTTCTTTAGCATCCTTGGAAAAATGGCAACGCCATCTACTTCGCTTCCCGTTTTCTTCGAGACATTTTAAGGAAAATAATTTTTGAAGGTATATAAAACAAAAAAACTTCAAATGTCTTTGATGGGCTACTGAAATAAAGAACTTTAAAATACTAGACAACAAAATAAATATATACTCGCATACTAATTTACAGGGATTTCCACATAAAACTATACCTGCGAATATCCCCTTTGTGTCATAATAAATAAATAATAGTAGTTATAAAAGCATGGAAGAATTTTGTCAGAATAATCTCGTATAAGTTTTGTCATTAGAATTGCTATAAAACCTACTTTAAAGACTGGATTTTTTAAAGCTATCCAAGCAGAAGTATAAATCTTTCCAAAGTTATTTGATGACTTGGATCATATCAATGAGTAAATGGATTATGAACATTTATCGTGACTTTTTTTTTTTTATCTCATTTATGATATCGTTTTGAGGAATTCAAAAAACAGAAGCATGACTTTCCTCCTTTCAAGTCATACAATCATCTTGTGATGCCTTGTGATGCCGTAGTTTTGAATTTCATTTTCTTATAAGCAGGACAGGGAAAGGACCATTCTGACGTTAAATTACTGCTATAATTTGAAAAGACGTATAAACAGAGACATACACTGTATAACAGATATATATATATATATATATATATATATATATATATATATATATATATATATATATATATATATATATATATATATATATATATATATATATATATATATATATATATATATATATATATCTGTTATACAGTGTGTGTCTCTGTTATACAGAGCTTAAACCTTCAATAATTATAGAGATATGAATCTTCTCATCTCACCAAAAGAAACCTTATTTCATTAGAAAAAAAATTACATTATCATACACTGAACGACTGGTCACATTTCAGTTTCCCTTTCTGTCAATTCCTGGAACTCATAACCTATAAAACTTATGAGTTGTTTTCATTCTTTTCCGGCGTTAAAAGGGAGGGGGGGGGGCGGGGGGAAAGGGTAACGGTCCGTATTACATATAAAAATCTCATTTATTAAACTTACCTTGAATCTTCCTAAAATATTTTTATTACCAGTACAATAATAATAACTGTTTTCATTATGAATTTTTTAATCAATCAGTATGATTTTTTCTTTTGCCTCTATATACATAAAATATTCAAGACAAAAATTGACTAACTGTACGCGTTCGTCTTCCCAGAACCATTCCTTCTGTTTTTCTTAGTCCTCCTTCCTTTCTTCCTTATATCTCCTCCTCCTCCTCCTCCTCCTCCTCATCCTCCTCCTCTTCCTCCTCCTCGTCCTCATCCTCCTCTTCCTCCTCCTTCTTCCTTCTTATCATCCCCCATGCCTATATCTCCCACATACAATAGGTTATTCTCACTTTCATACTCTTTCTCCCATGCCCTTTTCTCCTAAGGAAACAATCAAAAGTTCCCTCGTAGAAAAATCACTTTCACGTTTAAAAGAAAAAAAAAACATTTGCCCTCAGGATGCGAAGTGAAAAACTTTCGCCCTTAGAAAAAAAGCGAAAAAAATGGAATCTCCGTCACAGGAGAAATTGTAACTTGGGGGAGTTTCGTCAAAGAAAAATATTCCCATTAAAATCCTTCGCCTCGAAGAAAATTTTGTTCCCGGGGAGTTTTTTCTCCTAAAAGATTAGCTTTTCTTTGTAAAATCATTCCCTAATTGTTAATGGCTGTGTCGAGTGTGTTTGCCTTTTTTTTATCACGTCTCCATAATTTTAAAGTAAGAATGTCTCTTGTTTTCTTTACCACTGAATACATCATCTGAATATATATATATATATATATATATATATATATATATATATATATATATATATATATATATATATATATATATATATATATATATATATATTTATAATATATATGTGTGTGTGTGTGTGTGCAATCCTGTTTTGTTGTGTAAATGTTTTATTGATGATGATTACCTTAATAAATATATAAATCTTTGCATTATTGCGTTAATCTTACTTTGGTAGCTATGCAAATAAAATCAATAAAAGAAAAAGACTAAATTAATATAATATATGCTAAAGCTAAATCTGAAATCTGGTAGAATACTAAAATGATTAGTGAGATTGAAAGAGCTACTAATGCTTCGACTATCACTCATATTGGAACCACTATTCCTATTATTACTAAATCATAAACCAAAAATTATTTCCGACCAGTTCATCAAAGAAGAGAAGTACCAATTTATGGTACTACTGGGACTCCTAGCGACTTCCTTTCTGAGTACTTTTACGAGAATTTCTTACAGACTCCTGAAGAATTAGCTATAAACAATTCTGAAACTTTCCAGATGTAGCGACATATCTTCGTTTATCTCTTTTGTAATTAGTGAACGATCGTTAGCGTGTATGTTTCTTTCCGTGTTATTTTCCTTAT
This sequence comes from Macrobrachium rosenbergii, assembly GCF_040412425.1. Lineage (NCBI taxonomy): Eukaryota > Metazoa > Arthropoda > Malacostraca > Decapoda > Palaemonidae > Macrobrachium > Macrobrachium rosenbergii. Next base: position 47,459,198 of record NC_089795.1, read on the forward strand.
CTTATAAAGTAATGTTAATTAATTCTTTCTTATATCACTTATAATCCATGAAAAGAGAGATAATGTTAAACGCATTGAGATTCCAAAACATACTCTATCTATACGATGTTTCCGCTCAAATATAAAAGCACGAACCAAATTAATAAATAGAGGGATTATTGCATAATGATTTGTCATGAGAGAGAGAGAGAGAGAGAGAGAGAGAGAGAGAGAGAGAGAGAGAGAGAGAGAGAGGAAAAGGAGGAGGAAAAGGAGGAGGAAAAGGAGGAGGAAAAGGAGGAGGAGGAGGAGGAGGAGGAGGAGGTGGAGGAGGAGATATATATATATATATATATATATATATATATATATATATATATATATATATATATATATATATATATATATATATATATATATATATATATATACTGTATATATATACATATATATATACATTATATATATATATATATATATATATATATATATATATATATATATATCAATATATATAATATATATATATATATATATATATATATATATATATATATATATATATATATATATATATATATATAAGCATATGTAATTTTAGTTTTTTATATAAATAGTCATTAGTCATCCTCAATATTGCAAAATTCCATATAATGCAACGCAGATTAAGAACGGGTCTTCAAAGCAGCAACTTTGTCAAAAATTTTGGGAGTTGATACAACATTCTATCCCATGGCCTCTGAATATGTGCATCCTACATTTGGGAAAAATAATTCTTTTTTTCTATGTCGTTTTGGGAAAGCTTCCTTCTGCTACTAGGCCCGAAGAATTATTTCTGAGTGAGTTGTCTGATGGGCTTGCTCTTGTTTGCAAAGTTTTTCAGACGCGGGAAGGAACACCAGGTGAAAAAGTATTTTTTTCGGATTGTGACTCTCGTTTATTTCGAAAGTTGTCCGAGAGATGGAGCACATCATCACTTATTGTTTATTATTTACTTATTATATATACTTTAAGTATGTATTCGTCATCATAATGTTTCTACAATTTTTCGAATATCTGAAGTTTTATTGTCCACCTCTTTCTGAGAGCTTTTTTACATTATATCCCATAATTATTCATACACTTTCAATTCCTAAGTTCCTAATTACAATATCTATGGAATTAATTTAGATATTCGCTTCTAACTATTAATCGTCCATTAACTGTACAACAGAGTGCATCTTGACACAGAATGTCCGCTCTGCAAAGATTTCTTGATTCTTTTGACCAAATTATTTTTTGGTTTCATGAGTGATTGATTGATTATGGCTACTAAAACTGGCGTCACAACATCTAGGTTACTGACGCCGTCATGTATAAAAAAATGTGAAGATCATAACAAAGAAAGAATCTAAAAAATGAATTTATCTTCCGTTCTCTCTGCAATTCTTTATAATGTTTATTCTGAAAAAGGGATTACCTTATGCGGGAAATAAATGAATTGTTACCATCTACCTATTAATAACGGGTAGGGAATGGCTTCTGAATTGTAGTTTTGGCCCTAAGGTTACTCATATAGCCTTGATTTGAGAATAATTTCTTAAAGATTATTACGAATTATTAGCGCCACTCTTATTCTTTGTCATTGACTCGAAATGTAGATCACATAATAAGTTCTATAAAATTGAAATCAGTAGATATCGTGAGCCCCTAAACGTATAATGGATTGCAAAGTCAGGTGCCCTTTAAGGCGAGGGAAATATATCATTATTATTAAAAGCAATAATAATAATAATAATAATAATAATAATAATAATAATAATAATAATAATAATATTATTATTATTATTATTATTTATTATTATTATTACAAACCGTACCTCAATAAACAGCCCCACTCTTTTACATAACCACAGATGTCTTTTTCTTTATTTTATTTTTTTTTAATCCAAGAGAAAAGTTTATATCAACGGAGGCTATAAAAAGAAAGTTATTCTTCCAGAGAAAGAAGGGCGTAACTCGGGTGAAAACAATCGCCTAAGTTTTGACGGATGTTTTTTCCAAGACGCCTTTTGAATTTCATTTCTCCTTTTTCTTCAATTTCTCCTTTTTTGTTATCAAATGTTTGTTTGTTTCCTTCGGTTCTTTCCCATTCTCAAAATCAAGTCATTTTTCAAGAAAATATCACTATTTTCTTCATGTTGTTTAATTTCGTTCATTCTCTTCTGCTTGCCTCCATAAATTACGTTTTCTTCCATTATTCGTTTTGCAGTAAAAATTTTTTTTTTCTGGAAGTTGCGAACTCGAGGTTCAACCTCTTCCAGACTTTGAACTTCAACTTCCTCTGTCTTGGCAAAATGATCAGTAAGGGGCTATTGTAAATGACGGTTTGTCGAATTGAGAAGTCTGTCAGTGCATATATATATATATATATATATATATATATATATATATATATATATATATATATATATATATATATATATATATATATATATATATATATATAAAAATATATTATAGACAGCAGCCAAGACAACGCGATTCTCACCTTTCATAATTTTTTCCACTTGAGGCAGACTGTACTGATCATTTTTATTGCTCTACAAAATATATCTTGAAGTTTACCATAAATGTATCATGACCAATAAAAGTAGAATTATTTATGACATCAGTAATTATAAACTTGACCAACCACGAGGCATTCACGGAGATAAAACCAAGTTTCAGAGATTCTGCTGTCCTTTGAAGGCTCGATTTCCTTTACAAACAAACAAGGCAAATAATGTTTGAGTCCTATTTTGGAGACTGAGGAAGGCTGAATGGAAACTCCTCACGTCTGGAAATATAACCCTGAAAGGACCCACCGGCGGGAAACGAAATCCTGGAGGAAACTTTGGAAGGTAAAGGGATTCTGTTACTTATTGGCACTATAAGATTCAGGAAAGGTCAGAAGGAAAAAGATAGTGATTGCAGATGCAGCAAAAGAATGTTAGTTTCTTTCTCGCTCTCCCTCCTCTCTCTCTCTCTCTCTCTCTCTCTCTCTCTCTCTCTCTCTCTCTCACACATACACAAACTCTCTCTCTTTTGATAGACAAAGGCTAAATTTTTATAGAGAACAGGCTAATTGTTATATATATATATATATATATATATATATATATATATATATATGTGTGTGTGTGTGTATGTATGTGTATGTATATAGTATATATATATATATATATATATATATATATATATATATATATATATATATATATATATATATATATAGAGAGAGAGAGAGAGAGAGAGAGAGAGAGAGAGAGAGAGAGAGAGAGAGAGAGAGAGAGAGAGCCATTTCATACCAGATGTTTTCAATGTGGTTATTTCCTTTTTCTTTGCTTCTTTGAATGTCTTTTGGAAAGTAAACCCTTATTTTTTTTTCTTAAATAGATAGATGACAGACAGACATATAGAAAGCCTTCTTTTCAAATCTCTAACAAAGATTATTGATACTTACTTCATTTACATAACTTAGTTACCTAAGCTGGATATAATACCAATTAATTTCTTTATAGTTTTCATAAATATCTTAGACGTCTATTACAAATAATCTCCAAAATCTTAAAAAGAAAACTGCAATATTATTACGGGCAAACGCGCAGGCGCCTGTCTTGAATACCTGCATTCACACCAGGGCAAAATCCCCTTTCCCTTACGTCAACAAAACTTTAAGTACAATAGAAAAAAAGCTCTTTCAGTCTATGAAGCGTCCAGGATATGAATCCTTGATGAAAAGAAGGAATTCTTTTATGAAGAGGGAAAGAAATCGTTTATTCTTGAGGACGTTATTGAAAACTCCTCAGTACAACTCGTCCGTGCTATCAAGAGGGAGAAGTTTCCGTTCGGAATTGGAGTAAAAACAATGCAGCATCGAACACACAAGAACAAACACTATTGGAATTCAGGCAGGGGGTAGGGAGAGAGGGGATTGGTGGTGGGGCATGTTACCCAGGGATGGGTGCCTTACTTGGGAAGGGGAGGAATATTGGTAGCGGAAGGTGGGCCAGGATTGGGAGGGGGAATGAGGGCCTTGCCGGCCGGGGGAGGGAGGGGTTAGAGGGGAGAGCCTGGCCGGGGGTGGGGTTTTTCCCCAAGGGGTGGGCCGTGGAGGAGTGCCTGGCTCGAGGGGGGGGGGGGGCGGCTGTTGATGTGAGCCCTGCCGGGGAGGACAGAGTGCCAGGCCGGGGGCCTGGTGGGGAGGGTATAGGACTAGGGCGGGTGGGGTTAGGGTGTCTCCAGTCGCCAAAATGGAACTCGGCGCCGAAAATCCTTTTTATCGGAAAACCTGGACCGGAAGGAGGGAAGAATATTCCCATTCCGATATGGCCTTTCGTCCAAACAGGAGGAGGAGGGGGAGGAGGAGGAGGAGGGAAGCAGTTGCTACTGATTCTTTTGTGCTTCCCACGTCTGTTTCTTCTCTCTCTCTCTCTCTCTCTCTCTCTCTCTCTCTCTCTCTCTCTCTCTCTCTCTCTCTCTCTTTCTCCATCACAATTATCATTCCATTGTTTCCTTCCCTCACCCTTTTGCCTTTCAGAGACATGGTTTCTCTGTGCTGTTATTGAATTTCAGTTCAAGTTTTGTCTTTGTTTTTCATTTGTTATAAGGAAAAAATGCACATTCCATTTCATATAGCGTCTGGTTAAAGTAGGGAAGAGCCTGCATAGTTAGCAGAAACTGATTACTACTTTTTTATGAAGTACGCAGAACCTAATAACAAGATTTTTAAAAGGAGTGAAGAACCTGAGTGGTAAGCAGCGAATGGTAACTGCTTTTAAAAATAAAGCAGGAAACAGCCTGCATAGTATGCAGAAACAGATAACTGATTTTTAATGTAATGAAGAACCTGCATAGAAAGTAGCAAACGATCACTGTTTTTTAAAAACTAGGGAAAACCTACATATTAAGCAGCGAGTGATTACTGCTTTTATAAAGTAGGGAAACCCTGCGGAGTAAGCAGGAACTGATAACTACTTTTGTAGAGAAGAACTTGCATAGTAAACAGAAACCGATAACTCCTTTTTAAAAGTAGTGAAGACCCTGCATAGTAAGTAGCAAATGATAATTGTTTTTTTTTTGAAGTTAATTAGATCATGCATAGTGAGCACCAACTAACAGCTATATTTTTTTAATGTATGAAAGAATTTACTTAGTAAGCAGCAACTGATAACTATTATTTTTTTTTTAATTGAAAGACCAGATTCGTTCTTCCATAGCACACGACTGCTTATTCACATATTTATTTATTTATTTATTTATTAATTAATTTATTTATTTATTTATTTATTTATTTATTTATTTATTTATTTATTTATTTATTTTATTTATTTATTTATTTATTTATTTATTCATTTATTTATTTACACAAACAGTACGGTAGGAGGAGCACTCATCCCTGAATATACGCAGACCTGAAAACATCATTCTCACCGTAAGTAAAATTTTGAGACCAAAGTTTACCAAATCGTGTCAATATACGCTCATAAGCTACCCTCAATCAGTCTAGCCTAAAGTTTAAGATAAAAACTACGCACAAACAGGCAAAAGTGTGCTTTACTTTGAAAAAATCTATATCTAAATCCACGAAAAACTTTTATAGCACGAAATGGATCTGTCACTACAGACAAACACGCACACATATCTGTCATTAGACACTTTAAAAACATAGGATCAGTTAGTAAAACTTTCCTTTCACGAAATGTATCTACGAATAGACATAAGCACACACACACACACACACACACACACACACACACACACCTTAAGGATCTCACTAAAATTTTTTTATTTAGGATACAAGCCAACAACTGTAAATCTGCATTACTATTGCTCATATTACAGCGAACTTTTATTTTTTCTAGGAACATTGATGATAATTCATGATTATTAGTAAACATGAAAAATTGGAGCAATGCTTTTAGAATCAACCTTGAAAAGAAAAATAGTTTTGAAAGAATCTGGGGACTGACAAACTTCTTTTAATAGCAAAATATATAAAAACAAAGCTTTCCTTTTATTAATTTTTCTTTCACAGAATTTCAATAAATTCACCATCACACGGTGGTTTCTGTAAATTACATATATAACCTTTCTTGAATTTAATGAACCAAGGTAAACTGTAATTAAAAATATTATAGTTTTATTCATTGTTTCCTGGTTGGCTACTGAACTTAGTAAAAACAAAACTACTTTATAATTAAGAATTAATAGACGTTCTCCCATTACGAATATCATGCGGCTTAAGGTCTTTATATCCTGTTAAAGTTTAATACTTTGTAATACCTAAATGCTAGCTAGGTAAGGAAATTCCCTTAAAATCCATACGGACATTTGATAGAATTTATAAGTAATGCACACGCAAAAAAAAAAAAAAATATTGAATGATCACACTAACGTATTCCCATTCCACCTGCGACAGGAATGGGATGGAAGACTCTGTTCCAAGATATCAAGACTTATTATATTATATCAATGAGGTTAGAAGTAGGGAAGACTGGCTTCCTAAAGGACATTTAAAAAGTATTTACATAAAAGTTTCCTCAGGGAAGATGGAAGACACTCTACGTTATCCCGTAGAAAATTTAAGATATCTTTTTTATAAGACAAAACTATAAACGCTAAGTCCCTTTTTAAAATAAGAACCCCCTCTTACTTTGCATTTTATTGAGTAAATATGGAGTGTTCTCCCGAGAGAGAGAGAGAGAGAGAGAGAGAGAGAGAGAGAGAGAGAGAGAGAGAGAGAGAGAGAGAGAGAAAGTGTGCGTGTGTGTAACCTAGACCGACCGAGTTTCCAGGAACATTCCTCACCACTATAAAATACCGCCAATATTTGGGCGCGAATAAATCTGCATTTTGGCGCGTCCCTTGCGGGCTACATGTCACATGACAAGGCCATATTCCTTGGCATCGCCAGCAGAGGAAATTTGAGTTTCTCTATATCGAAAGCCTTGTGCCAAAGAGTAAGAATAAAATGATTTCATTAGTCACCCGATAATACTGTCAAATAAATGCAGCGTGTTACTACATCACGTTGTTCTTTTTTGAGAAACAGTGATAGCTGGTGTTTTGGTTTGGCAAACAAGCTTTCTATATCTTTGTTGTATATATATATATATATATATATATATATATATATATATATATATATATATATATGTTTGTTTAATGTGTATAATATATATACACATATTTATATATGTATACTGCATATATATATATATATATATATATATATATATATATATATATATATATATATATATATATATATATATATTTATGCAGAACAATCTTCTGCACGAATACTTTCAAACATATACGAAAGGTATATGCAAAAAAAAATCCAAATGATTTCATACATACAAAGCACAAACTCACAGTCAAAGAACAAAATATTCCTCTTCCGTCACGAAAGCCCCATAAATCAGAAAGCAATATCATCCAGAGGGTTTATGCTATAAGAAATTGCTTTTGATACGAGGAAAACAGCCTTGAAATATGCAAATATTTCCTGGCCTCCAAAAGCGTCGGGAAAACTCCGTACCCTAGAGCCCTCGGCATTGCATATTGCAAGCCAAGAGCCCTGTTGGTAGAGGAAGTTAATAAAATTGACTCTAAATAACGCTTTCTAACGGAAATGTTTGACTCGTATTAAACTCTTCGTCGTAAAAGGAATTGTTCTTTTATATTGACCTTTACTTAATCGGTGTTTATGACTACGTTTTAATTTACTTCTGTTTAATTATTCTGTTGTTTTTCCCCTTTCCATGTGTTATTTTAGTTCTTTATAAGCTTGCCACAATCATGGTAGATTATGGCATTTTTGCACTTAGAAAAAGAGTAAGTGAAGAAAAATGTTGATAACATTACAGAGGTGACTGATACTGGAAGAAAATATATGCGTGATTTTATCTGTTGCCACTGGCAATGGTCTTATTTTCCAAAACTACAGAACACATCAGCCACAATTAAAACAAATTTCCATGCCTTAATGTTTAAAACCATACGCTAAATAAGCCATTATTATTATTATTATTATTATTATTATTATTATTATTATTATTATTATTATTATTATTATTCAGAAGCTGAACCCTATTCATATGGAACAAGCCCACAGGGGCCATTGGCTTAAAATTTAAGCTTCCAAAGAATATGGCGTTCATTAGAGAAAAGTAACAAAAGATAGTCGGATATACAGACAGAAGAGATCAACAATTAAAAAAATTAATTAACGAATTAATAAATAAATAGAACAAATACATGGGAGAAATGTCCATGCCTTATTCACCAAAACCAGCTAATGCATAAGTCATTCTCCAGACAGATTCCCTTACCTAATTTCCAACAATATAACATATAATCCAGCATTCTCATCCTACGGGACTGCGCACGCGGATTGCTTCGCCTGCTCTCCAGAGTAGATACAAACATTTATGCCTTACATTTCGAAATTATATTAAGACGTCAGCCTAATTTCTGTTTCTCTTTACCGGAATAAGTTTAATTCTTCACTGAAGGAAATAATTTAACAGGCCTTATCTACTGGCGGGAGTAGAACATTAAATATTATTTGTAACCTAACTGGGATCTCCATTTGAGTGATGTGTGAGGAAAGAATTATCTTACAAGAGTCAAATTACTCATTGCATTATTCATCTGTAGAAACCATTTACCAAAAAGTATTAAAAAACTGAAGTCTTCAATTTTCACATATTCTATTTACTGCAATAATGTGAAATATTTGATTAATTAAGACACTGAGAGGTCAAAGGAATATATGAAATTGTTGTAAGAAGACGAAACTAGAAATGGACATAATGTAAAGCAAAAAGAATTGCTGTCATAAGACATATCGTTATCTTTACAGCATGACTGAATTGCACGGGCGTGTGTGCGTATGTGTGTGCGTGTATGCGTTTGTGTGCATCGTAGAGAGAGAGAGAGAGAGAGAGAGAGAGAGAGAGAGAGAGAGAGAGAGAGAGAGAGAGAGAGAGAAAGCATGTTTTAATAGATAGGTTAGATTGTAAATAAAGATTAAGCACCGTATGGTTCAAGTTCAGGAAATTATACCAAGGCTTTCAGCAGTAAGACTTCGCCTACCTTCCTTCCTTCCCTCTTTTCTTTCTTCCTTCCTAAAACCCTTACTTACTTCTTCTGTCCTTCCTTCCTCCTTTCCTTCCTTTTTCCTCTTTCCTTCCTTCCTTCTTTCCTTCCTTTCTCCTTTCTTTCCTTCCCTCCTCCTTCCTTCCTTCCCTCCTTTCCTTCCTCCCATATTTCCTTCCTTCCTTCCCTCCTTCTTTCCTCCCATATTTCCTTCCTTCCTTCCTTCCTTCCTTCCTTCCTTCCTTCCTTCCTTCCTTCCTTCCTTCTTTCCTCCCATATTTCCTTCCTTCCTTCCTTCCTTCCCTCCTTCTTACCTTCCATCCATATTTCCTTCCTTCTTTCGTTTGCCCGCCCATAGAAAGCTCCTGAGGGAGTCTCTCTCCGCCAACACCCGCCGGCGTCTCCATCATACATCCACCTTCAGAACCTCATTTATAGAAGACTCTGGTGCGAAGCTCTTGAGCCAAGCTCACGTTAACAAACATCTTTCCTTCAGGACATGGCTCTGTTTAGACTGCATCTCTGACACTAGTTGGGGTGATTGGCAGAGGTTTTCGTTTCAAGATCACAACAGCAAAAGAGAAACAATTAATCTAATTTACTAGATTCCGGAAAGGAACGTTTACAAAAGGTATATATATATATATATATATATAGTGTCGCTGAGCATTAGACTCTACCCGTCCCAGCGGCTTATCTCAGACATTCTTCCCATTGCGCCTGAGGCAGGTAATGGCATTAGATTATCGGTCTCAGCAAAATGCAGTTATCCTATTATTTTTCCTTACGATGCGCCAACTTCCACCGTCAGATTTGTGTATGGAGACAATCTTAACGATAGTTAAAAATGAAATAGTGTTTTCGCCAGTGCGTGGGAGTACCCATAATTATTAACTATTATCATTATCATTACCGTTGTTCGATAATATATAATTAATAATAATAATAATAATAATAATAATAATAATAATAATAATAATTATGTATTATTATTATTATTATATTATTATATTATTATATATATTATTATTCAAAAGATAACCCTGTTCATATGGAACAGGTAAGGGCCAGTGACTTGAAATTCAAGCTTCAAAGAACATTTATATGAAAGCTCACTAATTACAAAAGACCTTATTACAAAACAAAGATAAATAAAAAATAAATAAATAAATAAATAAATAAGAATGCATTATTAAAAGTACAAGGAGAATTGTTTCAGGGTAGTAATGTACTGTCCCCTCTTGAACTTTTGAGGTTCCAATTCCTGGTTCCCTTCCCATCTGCAGAACAGCCTAGACTCAAGAGACACTGTTCTGTAGGTCATGGTTTCAGGTAACACGTTTATGAGCGACCTTTATTGAAAAATAAAAATTCAAGTCTGTGAAAGTTCCTGAATCGTGTCCATTGCCTTTTTTGCCTTCTTTCACAAGAATGTATATATGTTCATTGTGAATAACAACACAAATAAATAAAAGTAAGTCAGGAGTACGGTGTAGTAGGCCTTTGTTTTTTCTTAGACATTCAAAGTATGGGGATTAAGCGGAGGAGAGAAAAGATTATTTATGCAAAGGTAAAAGGCATATTCATAATGTTTTCCTAAACGCAGCTATATAAATTCTTATTGTCCAATGCAAATTAACTCTCTCTCTCTCTCTCTCTCTCTCTCTCTCTCTCTCTCTCTCTCTCTCTCTCTCTCTCTCTCATGGTTCGTTTTATTTCTGTTCCTTTTATGTAATAAAAATATAAAAGTAATGTCATAATGATCAGAGTGACTTTAACAATATCTGTCGTACACGCATATATACAGAGAGAGAGAGAGAGAGAGAGAGAGAGAGAGAGAGAGAGAGAGAGAGAGCATAATCCCGTCCCCACCCCCCCGACGAAAAGATTGTTTCTCTCTTCTTTTCTATAGAACGACAAACGGGAGCTGAACGGATCAGCAATTGCTGACCGGAGACCCATCAGGATCACGACTGACTGAGCAATATCTCTTCGTCGTCGCATCTTAAAATTAGAGACTCAGAGTTCAGCAGATTCGTTTTATAAGGATTTTATGTTTATTGGTCTCTGGGGAAGAAGGTAAATATTCCTTACGGTTAAAATAGCAATTTGATACACTTTAAATATTTGTCACATAATGCTAAAAAAAAATGTGACAATATACAAAAAAAATTGAATGGTTATCATTATTATCATTTTAGCTCTTTTTATCGTTCAATGGGTCACTGGTACTGATTTTCCCATTGTACGTGCATATATTAACTACATTTGAAGTCGCCCATACTGGTGGGATATATATTTGTATACATGTATATATAAATATACGTATATATATATATATATATATATATATATATATATATATATATATATATATATATATATATATATATATCTATATATATACAGTATATATATATATATATATATATATATATATATATATATATATATATATATATATATATATATATATATATATACATATACATATATATCGCACTGACGCTTTGATTTTGTCGTTTGTTTTATCAAGTGGATGAAGATAAACAGAGGAGTATCATGTAAGACCTTCACTTCTTCGCTACGAAGACCAACGGAAGCACAGGTGTCCCTTCGTTACAGGATACAGTTGAGAATAAGGACTTAAATGAAAGAGAGAGAGACATATTTCACGATCGAGTCTCCTGCAGGATTTTCCTTCTTGTGGACGGCGGATCAGTCTTGGATCATCTGTCTGTTTCCGCCCGGGCAGACATTCATCAAGGTTCTGGTGATTCTCCAAACGGAAGAATCATTCCATGTTTTCATCTTTTCCGAGTTCTTAAAACAATATTTGTTTAAGATAAGCTTCAAGTTTATTATTATTATTATTATTATTATTATTATTATTATTATTATTATTATTATTATTATTATTATTATTATAGTTCTCTTTATCATCAATTGCCCATTTTCCAATTATAAGAGTCCGATTGTGCTATTTATTATTATTATTATTATTATTATTATTATTATTATTATTATTATTATTATTATTATTATTATTATTATTATCACCACCTTACCACATAACAGCCCTTATTAGTTCTTATAGACATTCATGAAAAAATGAGGTCTCTTGAGTCCTTCAATTTCCACTCTCACGAGTTGCATTCTGTTGATAACAATCAATTTCATCCTTCGCTCGCTAACGATGTTCTGTTTCCGTGAATGCGAAACGGAGTGGCAGCATTTCCAAAAAAAATCGTTGTACTCAGGGATCTGCATTCATTAAGGCAAAGCAAACGTACAATGATTGCGTTTTGAAATTGGTTTCGACCAAAGCTGAAGATTAATAATTACATCTATATTTTGCGTTAGTCTTTGCAAGGCTTAAATATACATGAAGCCTCTATAACTGCAAAATTCCATAAAACCTTTTGAACTGCAAAACACATAAAAAATTTAGTATCTTGAATATTCGCATGAAATTTTTCATGTACGAGGTATGGGAGGTACAGAATGAAGGCTTAGATACTAAACCTTTACTACTACCCCTATCACCTTTGACAACGCCCTTCAAAGGGTCCTTAGGCAATCTACGGAAACATAAACCCGGGTTCAACCCAGGTTTATGTCTGTCCAGTTCATCCGACTAGAGTAGCACACATCTTTATGACGCTGTTTGGATCTGATATGAGTCGTTCCGTGCGTGTTTACGGGGCACCAACAGGAACTACAAATATGAACTATAAACAACGGCGTACTTTGTACAAACAAAGAGTAACTTAGGTGATCGTTCTTAAAAGTGCTTGCTCTCCTCTTAGAATGGTCACGTGTGTGTGTGTGTGTGTGTATATATATATATGTGTGTGTGTGTGTGTGTGACCATTCTAGGAAACGGGCAAGCACTTTTAAGAATGATCACTTAAGTCACTGAAGTCAATTCGTGATGTACAACTACACTGGTTTGACTTTTTTTAGGGAAAGATACAAGAAAATTTGTTTTTTTATGTTCCCGAGATAATTTTTTTTTCACCGCTCAAGAAAAACGCTTATTACAGCTAAAAATGCAGTCCTTTATATGCAATCCGTAATACCTCGAATATTTTGTAGGGGTTCTTAAACGAAAAGAAATCTTTGAAACAGTAATGATTCTCTTATTTTTCCATTTTAAATATTATAATCTTAAGTCATCGGAAATTATTAAAAGCTAAACGCCTGCTTCCAGTACAGTGCCACACCCTCGCTTCCTCTGGGAAATGGAAAAGAGAAAAATAAAGTCTCCTGGAATCTGGGTTTCGTCTTCCAACAAATTCATGAGATGCAACACGAGAAGACAAATTCCCGAATCCGGCAAAATGCCACGAAACAAAATTATTCCTTCAGATTCTCGTCCAGTAAAACACTCTGACCCATTCCTGGCTAGAAATGGAAAGAGGATAAAGAGGGGTCTGGGAGGTAATGTTTAATTCTGAAGAAACCGACAGACACGCCTCTTGAAACAAGGAA
>NC_089795.1:47477799-47500299 GCF_040412425.1 Macrobrachium rosenbergii
CGTTCGATCCTGATGCGAGTCGGAAATTTATTATATATATATATATATATATATATATATATATATATATATATATATATATATATATATATATATATATACTCGTATGTATGTATTATATTTATTATTTATTATTGATATATATATATATATATATATATATATATATATATATATTTTTCAAGTTTCCTGTCAGTGTGAGAGACACACCAGGATGTAATCTGCTTTGGGAGATTTCCGTTATATCGTCCTTCATGCTCTTTGTTAGGATCTCTCTCTCTCTCTCTCTCTCTCTCTCTCTCTCTCTCTCTCTCTCTCTCTCTCTCTTTCAGTAAACGCTTCTAGTAACATTGTAGTGTAGATGGCAGAATAAGCAATACCTCCCTCCAACCTCTCTCCCTCTCTTTCTCTCTCTCTCTCTGAGTAAACGCTGCCAGTAATTTTGCAATGATGATATAATACACAACTCTTCTCTCTCTCTCTCTCTCTCTCTCTCTCTCTCTCTCTCTCTCTCTCTCTCTCTCTCTCTATATATATATATATATATATATATATATATATATATATATATATATATATATATATACATACATATATATATATATATATATATATATATATATATATATATATATAAATATATATAAATATTCAGACTCGTAAATGAATTTAGTGGAATATTCATATATTGTGAACCTCCACACTCGTTCATTCAAGCGATTGCACACAAAGGCCAACAGGCAGCTGGGACAGATGTAAAAGGTATTTCAAATGACGCTCAGTGGAATGGAAAACGAATGGAACAGACTGTTCCAGAAATGCAGAGATTTATAATGCTGTTATTTCCAGAGACACTTCAAGCGTGCCCGTTCTGTCAGTTGTTCTGGGAAGGCGGAATGCGGAGAGAAATCTTTAATGATTCGTAAATAAATTCACAGATATTTTCTTTACAAAGCTTTTTCAGAGAAGAGATTTTTTTTTAACTGGACGTACGTTTGTGAAGCTTGAATGACGTAATGCATCATTACATTATGGAAAAAAAATATTTAATTACATACCTGTTATTAGTAGTATGTCATCAGTCACATTAGGCAACATCATCATATTTTAGTAATTAAACCCCATCAATTTTGGACTTGAATTGAATTAAAAGCATTGATGAATCGTCCGTATGTCTATCCGTCATATGCAGGTAAATAATATCATAATCTAAAGTACTATAGAATCAAAAATTGTACTTTTTCTGTGCGGCCCTGTATACATTTTCTTTTGTTGATATTTTTTTGCAAAACAAATAGTTAAATAGATTGGCAAAATCCATCAGTTTCAGCTGGAATGTAACCAATAGGCCTAATACTTCTTAGGCAAAGACAAAAATTTGCAACTATTCTATCAGTACAACTTGATGTAATCGACATTTTCAGAGCACACTAATTAGAAACTGCCCATGAAAATAATCTTTACCAAAGGCGATATAATATTAATGTCATACCTTTTATTGTATTGTATATATAAACATAAAATTTATTTTTCATTAAATCTAGTATAAATAAAAAAACTGAATTCAAGTATATTAAGGATTCCTTCCAACAAAAGTGTACGCCAGTTACATTCACAAGAATTGTAAATATGTATATACAAAATAATGTCTACTATAAACACTAATAGTATAGCAAAGGACGTGTAAATTACAATAGTAAAAGAATTAGAAATAAACTCAGCTAACAGATTAGGCAATGTACCCCCTAGAACCCATGAAATGAATATGGAAAATTACACAAAATTTGGCAGACAAGTAGCCACATCCAACCAGAGGCAGAGAACGCACACAAAAATATGGGGAACCTTTATCTGTTCCTCTGTTCAGATTTAAAATTCCCCTCTTTCATTATAATGATCTAACTTACAGAAATTCTTTGCGGTCATGTTGTGCTCACCATTCTTTATCAATGGGAAGAGAATGGAGAGAGAGAGAGAGAGAGAGAGAGAGAGAGAGAGAGAGAGAGAGAGAGAGAGAGATTTGGTGCAAGAACACAGTTGGGAAATCCCTTGAAGGTCCTCCACGAATTGAAATGAAAGTAGTTAGATAAGGATTTTCATTGCCCCTTGATCACGGAAATATAAGGGAAGAACATAAAGTCAATCTCTCTCTCTCTCTCTCTCTCTCTCTCTCTCTCTCTCTCTCTCTCTCTCTCTCTCTCTTCTTTTTAATGGTAAAGATCGGGTTGAGACATTTCGTAAAAGTTGACATTTTGTCTTTCGTAAAAGAGGACACTTCTTCACTGAGAATAGTTTAGAGAAGACGGAGAGTGAAAGAAAACGATTCTCTCTCTTATTCCCCTTGTCAATGTTAGACGGAATTTTACGGCGAGATTTAATGAAAGTATGTTACTGAAGGGTTTAACTGTTTGAGACGAATAAACATGGTAGATTCTATTATACATTAAAGCATCATTTACGAGTAGGCTGTTTACCTCATATTATTTACAAATTTCTGATGAAACTTGAAATTCTTATTCACTGAATGATTTCCAAATGTATTTATAGCTTTGTATGCTAAATGAATTAAGATCTCAAATAGTACTCACATCCAACTACGTATAATCGATTATTTTCTTGTTTAGTAACTCTTCATAAATTTCCATTATTTTTATCTGTATTTTCTTCTATTTACATATTCATCCAAATATATTATCACATTGATATGCTCATTTATTTTTCCTGTTGGTTTGTAAAATATATAACAGCTTACTTCATCAAGCAAGATGAAAGACTTATTCAATAAAATGAGAAAGGAAATTGTCATCTGAGACCACTGAAGACTAAAAACTGACTCTCTAGAAGTTATTTAATATGGAGCTCAGTGAGGGAATGTGGTCATTTTCCTGGAAAAGATAAAAACTGCCTTATGAAAAAGGAAGGCAAATACAGCCTTTCAGAACACATTTTTGTCTTCGTCACTCAAAAAAAAGTGGGGGGGGTGTTTGGTTGAAAACGGTCTTGGTCCCTTTAGGCTAACATTTTCCACAACATACATAAACGTCATCGCCCATGGGGGAAAATAATAATAATAATAATAATAATAATAATAATAATAATAATAATAATAATAATAATAATAATAATAATAATAATAATATACTTCAAGAATATCATGTACTGGTAATGACGTTCTCTAAAAATTCATGAGACTGATCGTGGTCTATATTCTTATCGAAAACCCACTCTGAATTTTGAATAAAAAAAAGTGTCTTCGAAAAGAATGGAATTTATGACAACTGACTAAACTTCAGTCAGGGCCGTGACCCACTCATAAAAGCGCAAACGATTTATGTAGATTATTTATTTAGATTATTTAGCTTTACTTAGATTGTTCTGCATACTTTCACAAGGTATTTTTAGCAAGAGTAATAACAATAAATATCTGCCCTATTTATTTTTCAAAATGATTGCAAGACATAGATTACAGCAAAGAAATCATTATGAAAGTGCTTTACGTCTTTGGATGCAAAAAATACTTGCAATAATCACAAATCATATGAAGGATGTGATTACTCAACATACAACTTTACTGTAAATAGCATCTGCAATAGCAAGAGGAGAACAATAAAATAAGTAATATGTTATTATCTCTCATAAGTCAGGCTTTTTTTTATTTAAGTAGAAGTTGAAGTTGTTGATATATTGCTGGGCAATTGACTTCACTTCTGTTCTTACAGCACAACTGTATTCACCAATGTCAAAATTTTAACGTTGACTGAAGCAAACAGAAGTTGAAAATGCTTTTGGCAATCATTATATATATATATATATATATATATATATATATATATATATATATATATATATATATATATATATATATATATATATATATATATATATATATATATATATATATATATAGAGGCTTTTGCACTAGATATTTATGACTGTTCGTTATGTGATATATAATTCCAGCCATATCCCCCTCTCTCTCTCTCTGTCTTTATTAAAAATGTTCACTACATATATATTCTTCCAATTTGCCAGAGGCAATCGATTACTCCTTACCGTTTTCATTCAGTTTTTTCCTGTCCTATTCCTAATACCTGGGATAGATGTCAGCATTAAGATTATCTGTCTGTACATTTACAGGTGTACCTACACATACTTAAGTACACCTGTAAATGTAGGATTATATATAAATACACCATACTCGTAAAAACTGAAAATCATACTGGCTTCACGAGGACTGCCGACTACTTCTAATCTGTCCAAATTTTCTGAGCTTCTAAAATCCCACCACAAGAGAAACAGAATGCATTTTCGAAGCGAGGGAGATATATATAAAATTCTGAACATAAAACCCGAAAAAGAGTAAGGAAATGTCTTTGACGAAAATAAAGAAATGATGTTTCTGAAAGATGAATATTGGGTCGGTACCGATGCAGGAGGGAAAATTTCGTTTTCAGAATTCGTAAGTCAGAAAACTTGACGTAAGGGAAAGACCTGGGAAGAGAGAACGGCTCCATTCTTTTTTTTTTTTTTTTTTTTTTGAGATATTTTCATCTACTGAAAAAAAAGCAGGATGCTTCAGTGGAAAAAGACATGACAAAATGTTATAATCGGAAAAATTGCATTCGTACGTCCCATGTCTTTTTAACTCGTTATTTCAGTCAGATTTACAGTGCAAATGCAATCGTTCATCTATCTCTCTCTCTCTCTCTCTCTCTCTCTCTCTCTCTCTCTCTCTCTCTCTCTCTCTCTCTCTCTCTCTCTCAAATACTTAAAGATCCAAAGAAACAGAAATGGAACGAATAAAAGAAAACGTTGTGTTTCGTGAATAGAGGTGACCCAAAGGATTCTAATTACCGTTTATGATGACAAGACCAGGTGAAATAAATCAGGTAAGAAGTATATTAACCGATATCCTTTAACCATAGTTCAGTATTCTTAACTTTTCTACCTTCCATAAGTAGCCCTAAGTAAAGGGTAGACAATATCCAAGACAGAAGAACCTTGAGATTAAGAATATCAACATCAAAATTATTCTAAAAGGTGCAAGAGAAAAAGAGTAAAGACTAGTCACAGTTGAAACGAAAGAGCGCCTCTTAATCAGTAAAATTAAAAGTGGGAAGAAAACTGCATAAGTGGAGGGCAGAAGGATAGAAGTATGTTAGTAATTTAGAATAAAGGGCAATAAAGAAACGTAGATGTAAACTGGAAATATCTAAATTCAGACTACCAAGGGGAACCAGGGTAGATGCAATAGCATGAATATCAGTTAAGACTATGATTGCATCAATATAACAAACAATAACTTCTTATAATCCAGAAATACATACATACACACTTACTATATATATATATATATATATATATATATATATATATATATATATATATATATATATATGTGTGTGTGTGTGTGTGTGTGTGTGTGTATATATGTATATATATATATATATATATATATATATATATATATATATATATATATATATGTGTGTGTGTGTGTGTGTGTGCGTGTGTGTGTGTGTGTGCATGTGTGGGTGTGTGTAAGTACAATTCCAATAAATTACATACTGGGTAAATCTCATTCAAAACATCATTGCTTCCCTTCCAGCTTTTTTTTAATAACAAAAAATATATTTCCCAGCCATGCCATATTCACAATCTGCAGTCATGCAATTTTCAGAGCGAATCTGACTCGACGTCGTCTGTGAATAAAACTTCAAAAAAAAGGTACAAATAAGTAAATCCTCTTTGGAACCTGAGAGGAGATTTTTGAAATGACTGAAGAAAATTGAAAAAGGTTTTTCCTTACAATGCGTTTCCTCTGAGATTGATAATCCAATGATTATTCTTATGTAAATTCATTTTTTGTTAATGAACGACTAACTTTTTAAATTTACGAGGTATTAATGCACATTGTCTGTAGATTTCAATTCATTTTAACGCCGGTGAGTGGAAAATATCTTATAAATAACATTAATAATTCAAAAACATTTGAATACAACAAATAACTACTATGATTCTCTGCATTTTTTAGATAAGCTACTCAACAATGATTTTCCCAAAAGGGATAATTCTCAGAGAGATTTTGTCTGAAACTTACAGTCGACGCATTTTAAGAATATCGCTTGGCCAAGCCCACATCCTCCCTACCCCACCCCGCCACCCCACCCAATCCCCCTCCCACCTTTCACGATATACTCATACGGCTGGCAGCTCTGTCCCTATCATGAGCCGAGTAGGACTGGGATGAGCGCTGAGAGAGAGAGAGAGAGAGAGAGAGAGAGAGAGAGAGAGAGAGAGAATTACTATTTGTGTTGTCGTGAAGAGGAAACTTTCGTAAGTATGTTGATACAACAGTTGTACAAAAATAAGCACCACTTAACAGTTCTAGAGCCCCCTTTAGTTACTGAATGAACGACCTTTCAATGTTATCAGTGTCTGAGCCAAACAGCAACTGATATCGTCCGAGGGTGCGTTACGATAATGTCATGCACTATCTACGGTGCCAGGGGAAGGGGGCGTGGCCGAGTGGTATTCTTAACATGCGTTGACTTTTTTATAGAACAATTTACTTTAACCTTATCAGTAAAAAGAAAAAATATATATGTGTGTACACATGCACACACATATGTGTATATATATAAATATACATATTGTATATTATATATATATATATATATATATATATATATATATATATATATAAACACATGTATATATGTGTGTGTGCATGTTTTATCCCTAAGCCAGATCATTGTTTCTGCAGCCGGACTTACTTCGATGTTAATTAGCACCTTTTGCTATACGACAACTCTTTACGTAAGCGCTTTTTTAAAATCCTACTTAAGGATAATTATCCCGAGCTTATGCATGGGAGGATTGTCACGCAAGCCCTTTTTAATTATGCGACCAATTTACTCCAGTGTCCTTTGGGAGGTGGAGTCGTCACTTGTGGGATAAACAGGCAAATCCTCTAAAATCTCAGAGAATATTCACGCTCTAGTTAATTTGTCTGAAATGTATTTTACGTGAGATCTCTTCTTCGTTTGAATTCGTGTCTTGCGACTAAGAACCAAACTATTGCAGAAGCTGGGTTTTTTAAATATTTCTTATTTATTTGAAGAATGTGATCATGACTTACCTTCTGCAATGTTTATATCATATTATGCACTTACAAAATCAAGAATGCAGTAAGTGATTCTGTATAGTTTTTCATCACTAAATGAATTCACCTGGCTCGTGGGGAGGGGGAAGGGGGTTAGGGGGTCTGCGGTTCTAAATTTGCATAAGACCTTAAATTCCAATTAGTATTTTAAAAAGTAATCATACGACATGACATTTAGTTAGGAATTTTGACTATGATATCCCGTTCGTAGCAGTGTCTATTAACATATTTTTTGCTTATTCTGTTGCAATAACAAGTCCCTCTCGGAATATAATTCATCTCAAGCTTCTTCTAGTCACTCAGTGATTGC
This sequence comes from Macrobrachium rosenbergii, assembly GCF_040412425.1. Classification (NCBI taxonomy): domain Eukaryota; kingdom Metazoa; phylum Arthropoda; class Malacostraca; order Decapoda; family Palaemonidae; genus Macrobrachium; species Macrobrachium rosenbergii. The sequence continues at coordinate 47,485,275 of NC_089795.1, forward strand.
CTACTCGTTACAATATAAATACCATTCTGATTAATATTCCCTAGGGATTTAGGAGAAACTGTTCGGTTTCCTTACAATGAAGTTTCCTCTAGTGGATGAATCAAGATTTGGTAGAACAACCAAATTATCTAAATTTCGGCACATATATTAGTAATCACAATTTTGTAATCACTAATTTACTGACTCTCTTGTTGAGCATTTCTTAAATCAAAACATAATCAATATTAACAAAATCCGAAATATAACCAGTTCTTTACTAGAAACAAGTCTGCGTCAGTGAATTTGGCACCTGCGACGCCAGGTACCTTTCACTAAATCAGTCTCAAGAAAAAGAAACAGGAAAAGTAAGGCAAGAACTGGCTTTATCACAATAAAGTCACGTTCATTTTCGCAAGCGTAATAATCTTTGTTTTATTGGCCGTATTACCTCGCCTTTAATTTTCTCAATTCCCTCTTTGGATCAAGAAAAGAATTCTGTTGCTCTTTCGTTCTTCTTATCCAGAAAGACTGAAGGTTTCGTTCTCTTTTTCATCACCGGTAATTGGATGAAGCACTCACGGGCATCGCCTCGCTAAAAACTATGTTTCTTTCATGTTGCTTTCGGTACGTGTTTGTTCTTGAAGATCAAGAGAGGGAGAAGAAATGAGTAAATTGTTTGGTGAAGAATGGGAAGAGAAATGAGGAGGAAGAACAGGGGAGAGAGAAGAGAGAGAGAGAGAGAGAGAGAGAGAGAGATGTGGGGGAGGGGGGATAGGTCATCCAGTCTTACTATACATCTACAGCTACAGCGTGGATTTGTTCACTTGTAGGGAGATAGACAGACCGACAAACAGAATCAGTAGATGAAATACTGCTAGTTCAAATAAGCGACCCATTATCAGACGAATCTTGAAGTTGATAAAGTTTACGAGAAGCCCTTTTTTCCACATGTGGGCGAGCTTTCCTTGGCGATCAAATTCTCTTTTCTCTTAGACTTGGATGTCGAGGATATGAACTCGACATCAAAGCATTCCCTGGTGGGTCCTCTCGCCCCCAAAGTGAATTTTCGAAACCCTTTCCATGCAAAAATAACCAAGGAAAAAACTGATACCTTGAGAAATCTCCAGCATGAAAATGTATTTTCCAATGAAATACACGGCAAGAAGAAGAAGAGAGAGAGAGAGAGAGAGAGAGAGAGAGAGAGAGAATATGTGTAATCCTGAACAGAGTTTAGATACAAATTAAGAAAGTGGAGAGAGAGAGAGAGAGAGAGAGAGAGAGAGAGAGAGAGAGAGAGAGAGAGAGAGTAAAGGTAGAATTGGTGTAATTTTGAATAGAGAGTTTAGATACAAATCAAGAAAATGGAAAGAGAGAGAGAGGAGAGACGTAGAGAGAGAGGGGGGGCGAGAAGAGGTGGGAGTTGTTTAACCTTACATAATGTGTTTCCTAAGCAAATGAATGGTGATTTTTAAATGATGATTGATCCACGAAACATCTCTTAAGTTTTCAATGATGCAAGTTGATGCTCCGATGCTCCAACTGAGCATGAACCTAATGTATCCGGCTCAGACAAAGTGAAGACGGAACATACAGCTACTACGGAATTTCTGTAGTTTTTCATCTTATATGCGTAATAATAACATCTGAAATGCATAACCCCTTTTACACTCTATAGAATATTGTGAAAGTAATAAGCGCGGAGATTCTACAGTTAAAAGTCAAAATAGATTCTTCTCTCTCTCTCTCTCTCTCTCTCTCTCTCTCTCTCTCTCTCTCTCTTTATATTTGGACTTGCGATAAAAAACGTATATAATTACGTTGAGATAGAAAACGTATATAATAATATTCAGATAGAAACGTATATAATTATACTGAGATAGAAAACGTATGTACATAGTGTTAAGATAGAATCGTATATAATAATATTGAAATAGAAATGTTTACACCATTATTGAGAAAGATACGTTTCTAACAATACTGAGACAGAAAACGTATATAATAATACTGGAGCATCAATGGAAATGAAACAGTTGGAGAATTTAATGCGCGAAGGCAATGCTTTAACCACCATTTCAGACTAATTTGGTATCGCTGTCTAACTGCTAACATACAAACGACCATACAAGCACACCCACATTCAAGTTATAGAATGTCGAATTTATTTATAACTGGACGTGTTCCCAATAAATCCCAGACGCCGTTACCCCATAAGACGCTGAAGGACACAGACACCTGCTCCACAACTAAGTCACTCATTTAAGCGTGGGTATGAACCCCAATAACCGACCACCCAGTTTACACGGAAATCAAACGGTACGCCTCAGGTTATGGGGCAATTTAGTCTAAAGCTGGATATATTCCCTTTCAGTGTGTTCGCAACGAGGTTCCCCCTTTCCTTTTACGACCATAATGAATTAGTGATATGGAGCAGACGTAGTGCCAGTGGCGTTGTTGCTGTTATAAATAAGATCTCCGTGCACCTTCTTTTCACTGATTTATATTTTCTATGGGTACATTAAATGCATGGTATATATCGATAGATAGATATTTACATACATATATATATATGCAATATATAACACATATATGTTATTATATATATATATATATATATATGTGTGTGTGTATGTGTAAAGTGTGTGTGTGAGAGAGTGTGTGTGTAAAGAGAGAGAGAGAGAGAGAGAGAGAGAGAGATTGAGGGAATATCTCAAAATCAATCAGCCAAAATCGTTAGTTTAAATAAATTATATTTAGTGCAAAAAAGCGCACTACACTCTTAAAATTGTTTAATGTCTACCCTAAAGGATGGCCAACAACATGTTGCGCTCTCAGTAACCGGAGCATCATGGTGAGACAGTGTCATTAGACCACCAATTCCATTTAATGACTTCTCTCGTGATTTGTGGATAATTGCTGATGTTTTCATACGGAAGTCTCTCCTGCGTTGGCAAATTATATTAATTTTTTTCATGATGACAGAAAACTAGAGAATATGAGGTCTATATTAAATAGAATAATATAATGTATATATATAACATAGGTATATATATGTTATATATAATATATATAATATATATAAGGTTTGCACATTAGGTGCATAAATATATATAGAATATATATAGATAACAAGAACAGAAGAGAGAGATGAATTGAATTAGCTGATCGTACATATTCAGTAACCATAACATCAAAAAAGTCATCAACATGAAAATACAAAACTTATAAAGTGAATCAAATGAATTTCACTTGTCTTTACATCACATTATGTCCATTGACATTCTCTTCAAAAGTTTAATGGGATTTTCTACACATCAGCGAGATTAGAAAAAAATAATATTAAGCCTTCCGGAATTATTATCAGCTAGTTAAATTTCTCTTACATTGAACGTCAGGCTCATTACCAATGTAAGGACCAGTGGGACATTATTGTCATCACACTCGCTTCCTGGTCTCATTTCCTTTTTTTGTTGTGAAATGAAATTCCAAGTTTTTATAAATCATAAATACCAATTATGTTCTGAAATGTTAGTGTTAATTGACATTTTCTCTTTCACAGAAAGTTAACAGCTAGACTACTCTTAACATTACTCTCTGGTACTGGATTACTTTAATATATAAATTGTTTTGAATACATTTGTTCAATGAATAAAATGTATTACTTGGATAAATTCAGTAATATAATGATTGCATTTTGATTATGACCAAGAGTCATTGTTAAGTGATGTTGTACATACTGAATTTTGTTTAAAATATCTATTTTAAATACACCAGTCCAGCTGAGAGAGAGAGAGAAGATAAATAGCAAAGAAGTCTACCAGCACATGCACTATTCCTGGACATCCACATTTTATTCAGATATAATCATCCAGAATATTTATCATTTTGTAAAGCGATAACAAAGTTAAGAAATTTTTAAGCCTTTTTATAAATTATCAACACTTGTATGTAAGACAGACTTTTTCAACATATTTTATTTCATTATCTTTAAGTCTTATTTTATTTTGAAGAAAATTAGGAAGTTGTGAACAAAATAACAGATAATTATCCTGTTGTTAAAACGTCCACTTTTTCTTTTTATATAAAAATGAATTTGTTAGAGTTTTGATAATTTAAAACTGTTTTATTGTACAGTATTTTATATAACAAAAAATTACTAGATATTTTAAAATCATTATTAACAACCATTAAATCTTTCATCGTCATTCAAAATGTCGTCTGAAGCACATTTATTCCCAGAAAATAAGGACGACATAACAAAATTCCGCTTCAGTTCCTTGAATTGTCCAGAAAGAGCTCGTGTAAGACGCCTTGCTGTCAGTGTCAGAGACACGCCAGAACAATCAACTAAACTTCTTTGGAGAGGATGAATTTATCGTGATATCTCCCATGGCTTAAAGGCCGGAAATTTGCTGGGACGTAAAGAGGAGATTTCTGTTGGGCGTCTCTCTCTCTCTCTCTCTCTCTCTCTCTCTCTCTCTCTCTCTCTCTCTCTAACTCTTCTCTCTCTTCTTGATTAAAGGGATAGATTACAGGGATGCTGTGTTGCATCACAGAAGTATTCGATTATATTCAACTTAAAATATGAATATGAATATATAAAGTTATTATTATTATTATTATTATTATACATATTATTATTATTATTATTATTATTATTATTATTATTATTATTTTCCAATATGTATAAGCCAAATTTGACACAAATCTATTACCAGGAGATTAAAACTACTAGCATTTGTCATTTTACAATTTCTAAAACAAAAAACAAATTTGCAAAATTGAAAATTGAAAATTGAACATTTTAACCTTTGAAAGTTATTTAAACTAAGCCGAAGGTTGTTAAAAACATTTTTAATTGAATATGCTTCAGAACTTTGTTACAGCGTGCAGCGCTTGTTTGCATAAAGGAATATTCACGAAACGGAGAAGTTGAACCAAAAACTCAAAGTCTAGAGTAACGGCAAAAGGTGCTTCCGGCGATAACGAAATTTCCCCTCCCCTTTTAGGCTGATTGCCCGCTAAGTGAATATTGTAATACAGGTGGTAAGTGCGCAGGCCCAGGATTCTGTTTTTTGCGTATGGAACGCAAAAAGGACTCAGTTTTTGCGCACTTACATACGCACACACACACACACACACACACACACACACACACACACACATATATATATATATATATATATATATATATATATATATATATATATATATATATATATATATATAGAAATCATCAACACACAATCACGTGTGGAACAGAAATAAATTTCTGACTCACGTCAGGATCAACAGGTCTCTCAGGTGGAAAGCAAAATTACCCACTAGGCCATACAAGTCTAAAAAAGTTGGAACCTGAGAGCACTGCACCCAATTTACCTGGGCAAGCTAACTGCTTGCATTGAGCAGTTTTCCCCAACTTCCGACTCAGCAATGACCCAATAGACAACATTTCATTCGAATTGCTTCTGTTGTCTATTGGACAATTTCCAGTCCCCCTTTTGGGCTGAAAATCTTGCTGATATTGTAATATTAGCTATGCAGGTAATTCCTGGTGCAGTTGTGGTTCCAACTTCTTTTTTTGTATGGCCCAGTGGGTAACGCCTTGCTTTCCACCTGAAGACAGTTCTGATCCTGGGACGAGTCAGAAATTTATGTCTATATATATATATATATATATATACAAGATATATATATATATATATATATATATATATATATATGTATATATATATATATATATATATATATATATATATATATATATATATATATATACAAATTTCTATATATACATATATATAATGTATGTGTGTGTGTATCTGTGTGTGCGTATGCGTGTGGGTGTGTGTGAATGTGTATGAATGTGTGTGCTTGTGAAGTGGTCATCTGCAGAAAATTATCAGACAGTACATAAATAAAGTTGAGAGAGAGAGAGAGAGAGAGAGAGAGAGAGAGAGAGAGAGAGAGAGAGAGAGAGAGAGGGTGGATTATTTCAGCGGGCCATTCAAAAGGAAAAGATTTATTTAGCTGCGTGAACCAAGCGAGGCAGCACGAATTAGAAGCAAAGGATGTAAGTTCCAATATCACGCGTTGCACTTTGACGCAGTAAATGCTATTCTCGTGAACAGAAAGGTGCGAGAAAAACAGCTTGATTTTGATAAGGAGGATCAAAGCTGGGATGAAGACAGTCTAGACACAGTTTAATTCTGTGTTGGGAAGAAAGTTGTAGGAAGAAAGTTGTGGATAGCTAAAAAAAAAAAATCCATATCAAATCTACTGCGGAAATTAAATCTACTTCGGAAATCAGAATTATGGCGGAAATTAAAACGGGGGAACAGGAAAAACATAAATAAAAAATCGAAACAGTGAAGGTGATAAAAGTAGAATAGTTTATAATCTAAAAAAAAACGATGAATATATTTTGAAATCTTTAAGAAGAGATGGTAGCTTCTGAGAGGACTTATGAAAAGTACAAAGTCTAAATAAAAGTAATGAGAGTGAAAGAAGAGAACATTACATTTTCAACGAGTCAGCATTTTGAACTATTTATAGTCGAAAGTCCTTATATTTTGGTAAAGTAACATCAATTAAGAGATTTTACAAACGAGAAACATTTGGGGACATAGGTAGATAGACATTTGATGTAATCAGCCGTTTTCGGAAGAAATCATCTTCCTTTCTGCCTTTGCAATGATTTTAGATTTGAGAAAAATTTATCTCAAGACAGAGAATTTCTCTTTGGGGGGAGAAATTTTACTCGGAAAAATGAGTCTGTTAAGAAGGAGCTGTATGCACTACTTAGTTATTGCGTTATTTTTTAAATATCGATGCACCCTTTGGATTACATATTGCTTCCGAAATTAGAAAGTCTCTTTTCAATGATTTTCTCCAAGTAAATTAAAAATAACTTTCTCATGAAAACATATTTCTCAGTCTAATTATAATTCACTTTATCTGTGTTGTACCTTCACATATCATGAATTTGTCATTATTATACTTAAATTTTGCAAGCGTCCAACGGAATGTATTGCAACACCAGGAAGGGGAAAGTGAAGTATTTCCTGAAAAGAAGAAGAAAAAAAAATTAGTGGGAGGTGGAGGCGGGGAGGAGTCCAGGCTGAGGCTATTCATTAATATTCGTTCTCCCCTGCCGGCTAATAAGTGCTTTAATGGCAGTCCCGTATAACGTTAGGTCACGTTAATGAACTTTCACTGGCCATTAATCATATTTATTCACCGTCTTTATCTCCTCCAGCATAACCGCTCCCCATTCCTCTTCCATTTTACTTTTCTGGTTTATAGCTCCGGTCCAGATAGGTTAGTGATGTACTTTGTTCAAATGGCTGGACATTATATATATCTGTGTGTGTGTTTGTGTGTATATCCAATAGTTGTATCGTAGGGCCATTGTTTCATCTCACAAATCACAGCTTTTGTTCCTCCACTATCGAAACAAAGACAAAGGTAAAGAAAGTTAGGAAACTTTCCCTGAGTCGACATCCAGTATCAGAAGTTTATCGAGCAACGCGTTGTTTCCGAGCCACTTGTCTTTCGGGAAATAACTTTATTAGAAATAAATTTATTATCTCGATGTTCCTCTCTCTAACTTCCAACATCTTTTGTTCACGAGTAGGACGTGACCAAGTGCAGCAACTTGCATTGTTGCGATATCCGAATTCCTACAATGGGGGCTTTATAAACTCTACGGACACGTCACGTCATGTTTGAGTTCACTTTGGAAGGAAGAATATAATATTGTCGATCGTCGGTTGGGTTAGATTAGGCTGGCCTTATGCCAGCTAGGTACGTTTGTTCTAAGACGTACCGTAATGATGACTGGTAAGGAGACGTTCCTTTCTTTATCTTTTATAATGAACGTGCTAGCCATACGGTCCACAAAATGGGAATGCTTGCGTGGAAATGTCATACGATATCACTTATAAAGTTATTATTATTATTATTATTATTATTATTATCTAGGATAAAGAGAAAGGACTTAGCTAGAAATAGACTGTTTTATGCAATGTTGTCATGCGTGTTATATGCATTATACATTATCATGTGATTTTACTTCTGGTGAAATTTACCTAAACAGAAATATTGAAAAATAATATAATCAGTCAAGAAAAAGTAACATTTTTATTTTCATGAAATATGAGGTAATTTCGGATCATTTCTTTACCTCCAATTAAGGCATTGGTTATAAATTCAGAGACGAGATGTTAGAATGCCTTATGCAATACCAAGATAATGGCGGCCTTAATTCTTCTAATGATATTTCGAGTTCATGAAAAGAAAAGGTGAAAAAGACCGAAGTCTAAACCACAGGATAAAAGAGGAAATCCTTACAAGACTCCGAAAGAGATCATCTGTCTGACACCACCCCTTGACAGATATTTCTTTAACGACGGAGCTGAGCAGGAGAGTGTCAAAAGGAATTGAGGTTGACTGAAGAGTTTTCTGTTGCGGTGAAGGGGGATGAGAGTTGGGCTGTGGTGGTGGGGGGGAGGGGGGGACTGGGGCTGGTGGGAGGGAGGGGGAGGGTGGATCAAGAAATGTAAAGCGTTAAGGTATGCTTGACTTCGGTGCTTTCCTTGAAAATGTATACAGAAGGAAAATATGTTGTATTAGAATTGGAGCTGGGTAGATGTGGTTTCTAGAAAGAAAATGAGAGGTTTTTCTCCGGATATATTATACATATATATATATATATATATATATATATATATATATTATATATAATGCTATAAATAAACCTTGCGAGCTTAAACCCCAACGCAATCTATCTAAAAACTCATATCATTTGTTCTATGGCAGAAGTTCTGTCAATATTTCCAATAAGCTAAATGGGTTTAGCAGACTCCCTCCAGTACTATTTCGGGGGAAAAATTTGGCGGGATACTTTATCATAAGGAATTTTTTTTTTTTTTACTTTTATATGGACTCTGCTTCGAAGCACTCCGAGAGAATAAAAATTTATACGAACGCACCCGTAAGAGCGGGAATACTTTATTCTCCAGCTAGTATTCCTGTTCCAGTAACCGGAAACAGAACATGAAGTTCATTGGATATCAAAAATTTAGTTGGTAACGAGAGGAAATGGTATACAGAGGTAGGACGGAATTTCAAAGGAATTTTTATGAACATTCATCCCCTTCTACATAAATGTTTACAGACGACGCAAACGCCGAACTTTCCATGAAAAACGGTAACAGACCGATAAGGCTACTCGAGCTTTTTATTCAAATAAAAAGAATAGAAAAATAGAATTTGCTTAATATAGACCAAGAAAAAACATACATAATGGATAAATACAAAAGATACATTAAAGATTTTTTGGGTTCAACCTGTTCACTCGGCATGAGACTGTGATGCCAGTTTCTTGGAAGGCTTTGTATTGTAATCATAAAACAACATAAATTTAAAATGACACAAGACCAGGAAAGAGAGCAATGGTGAACCATTCATTATATCTGTTCTGTAATCAAATCAAGTAGTTTTGAATTTCTCGGTTGAGACAGATAGAAATAATGAGCATTATTGCTACATAATAATCTAAAAACAACAGGAAGAGAGACAGACAGACAGAGAGACAGACATATAAACGGTCAGGAAAAGGAACAATAATTGTTGAATACTTCGAATGAGACAGAAAGAAATAATAAAATTTATTGCTGTATAATATTCATCATGAAACAAAAGGAAGAGAGAGAGAGAGAGAGAGAGAGAGAGAGAGAGAGAGAGAGAGAGAGAGAGAGAGAGAGAGAGAGAGAGGGGAATATTTGTTGAATATCTGACATGAGACAGACAGAAATAATGTTTTATTGCTATATGATATTCATAAAACAACATGGAGAGAGAAAAAGGGAGAGAGAAACGATCAGGCCAAAGAACAAGGACATTTGCAAAACAGATGACAAGCGTATTCTAAACGATGATACATTTCTCAAAAAAAAAGTAAGACCCTGAACAAACTTGACAGAAAAACTGAGTCAAGTACAAGTTGACGTGACAGGTGAATGACAGGCCCTCACGTACAAGACTCCGGCAAAAGGGGAGATTGAATATGGATGAGAATCTTCACATCATAAATAGAACATGACATTTCTTTGTTGCTTATGATTCTTAACCAAAATAAACATTGATTCAGTATGAGGTGGAAGGGGTAATGTAATTCTTCTTATCACTAGTCTTGAAGGGAGCAAGAAGTAAATTTTGGTAAGAACAAAGAAAGGATAGGAGGACGTAAGGATTATGGAGGCAAATGCAGGAGGAATCCTAAGCCTGGTAGTACCGGAAGAGAAACATTTAATGAGCTGCTAAAATATTTCAGAGAATATATACTTAGAAAAGAGAGTAGAAGATCATAGAAAAAGCAGTTGCAAAATGAAAATAATATATATATATACATACACACACACACACACACACACACACACATATATATATATATATATATATATATATATATATATATATATATATATATATACATATATACACAACATACTTACACACACAAATATATATATATATATATATATATATATATATATATATATATATATATATATATATATATATATGCGTGTGTGTGTGCGTTTAAACAAAGAAGCGAAAAGCCATGAAAATTACACAGTGAACGACGTACGGACAAGAAACTCCTGTAATGTAAAATACACTGGAGTTTCGGTTATGTAACGGGCACGAGGTGCTAAGGTGAGAACATTCCAGATGTTAGGTATTTTAATTAAACTTTGGGGAAAGATAAAAGAAAGACTTTCGCAATTTAAATGCCGAAAAGAGGACGCGTTTTTGGAACAAACAAAAGGCGAGGATTGTTTTTGTTCAACCATAAAGTCATGGCGTTTAAAGAAAATGACTACTATACAGTTTTGCCAAAAGCCTGGGTTGGCGAAAAACAATAAACAAAATAGAAAATAGTTTTGACTACTATACAAAATTGACGCAATTCTGGTTTAGCGAAAAAAACCTGAAAATAGTTTTGACTTCTGTACAGCATTGACAAATTCTAGTTTAGAGAAATATCTTAATAAGCAAAACATACAATAGTTTTGACTACTATAGAGCTTTGCCAAGAGTCTAGCTTGGCGAAAAACTATACAAAACAGATAATTGTTTTGACTACTATGCAGAACTGACAAATTCTGGTTTAGCGAAAAAAAATAATAAGCGAAACAGAAAATGTTTTTGACTGCTATACAACACTGACGAAATTCTAGTTCAGCAAAAAAGAAAACATTATAAGCAAAATAGATAATAATTTTGGAGTAAGACAATTTTTCACTCGTTGGGTTGTGGAATCAGAAATGCTTTTGGGCACTCTTCATGTCCCTCCTTGAATACTTTAACAAAAGCAGAGAGAGAGAGAGAGAGAGAGAGAGAGAGAGAGAGAGAGAGAGAGGTGATCACCCAGGGAGCAAGATTTGTAAGACAACAAGCAAATCTTGCTAGGTGCCTGATCATTTGCATCACACTGTCTTTGTCTCTCATATGTGTGTGTATATATATATATATATATATATATATATATATATATATATATATATATATATATATATATATATATATATATATATATATATATATAAACAATATTAAACGACATTAAAAAAAATAGTATTCGTCAAGAGAAAGGTTCTTGGTGATTACTTCCACAGCAAATCGAAAGTGATATGAATTCAATGAAACACAAGACAGGTATGGAATTATTGACTGAAATGACCTGAACCCGTTTTTATTTACAGTAAAAGTCGTTTTATGAATGAAATGTTACTACTTCTGTTGTTCATTTTAATGGCACACAAAATGAAATTGTCTCAATTAAATTAAAGATAACTAGAGTCACCTTCCGGCCTTTAGAATTAAGTTGAGTTTTATTCGACTAAAGACTGTAGTGTCCTCATTAAAAGCTATTTGTTAGACTTTTTGTTAAGCTAAAACTTTTTTGTCAATGAAAAGCTTTTTTTTCAAGTTGCAACGTTTTTGTCACGGTGAAACGTTTTTTGTCAATGTAAAACTTGTTTGTCAAAGTTAAAAATTTTTGTCAACATAAAACTTTTTTGTCAAGGTATAATTTTTTTGTCAAGGCAAAAATTTTTCTGTCAATGTGAAACTTTTTTGTTAAAATGAAACATTTTTGTCATGGTAAAACTTTTTTTTGTCAAGGTAAAATTTTTTTGTCAAGGTATAACTATTTTGTCAAGGTAAAACTTTTTGTCATAGTGCAATTTTCTTAACAAGTTAAAACTTTTTTTTGTCGAGGTAAAACTTTTTGTCAAAGTACAACTTTCTTATCATGTCAAAACTTTTTGTCAAGGTAAAATTTTTTGTCAAGGTAAAACTTTATCAAGATAATACTTTTTTGTCAAGGTAAATCTTTTTGTCAAAGTATAACTTTCTTATTAAGGTAAAACTTTTTTTTGTCAAAGTAAAACCTTTGTCAAGGTACAACTTTCTTCTCAAGATAAACCGCTTTTGTCAAGGTAAAACTTTTTTGTCAAGGTAAAACTTTTTGTCAAGGCACAACTTTTTGTCAAGGTACAACTTTCTTATCAAGGTAAAACTTTTTGTCAAGGTACAACTTTTTGTCAGGGTACAACTTTCTTATCGAGGTAAAACTTTTTTTGTCAAGGTAAAACTGGTCAGGGGGGTTTCGGAAAAAGGGCTTTATACTTCTTTTGGTATTTATCGAGGAATAAACATTTTTTCAACAATAAAGTTTATCCTCATCGATGGCGCTGCAACGTTTTCGAGCAATTACGTTGACGCCTTTTGCCTTTACGGCTTTCTCTGCAACGCAAGGGATCTGTTTTATGCTTTTATTCATGGCCATCCATTCTTGGACTGAAGGTCGTAACACTAACAGGAAAAGAAATAGGACTCTCATCAAAGGCAAAATGTATGTACGTGATTTATTTATTCATTTGGTAATTTATCTATCTATCTATCTATCTATTCATTTATATATTTTTTACAATTCTTATTTTGCCTAACTGGTAAAGGCTGTTTTGTTTTGCAGATGGACTGAAAATGTCACACGAAAATTGTAGTTTAAGTAGGCACTCTATAATGCTTTGTTTTTACTTAACATACGGAAACTGAAAATATGTAATTTATAAGGAAGATTTTATCGAAATAATCTTCTAACATCTCACAGACACAATTCCCCACGAGATCGTTGTCTTCATCAGAGCGAACATTTCCATCCCAGAGGAAATCAAACACAGCAGAGGCACCTGAATGAGAGGCGTCTCGATCCGTCAAAGTTTGTGAACATTTCCTCCACATTACCTCGTCTCGTATACCAATAGTGGAGGCGAAACACGTTAATGAGTACTTTTCAAAGTAAAAATAAATATCGAGATCTTATTTATATATATAGCTGTATATGCTCTCTCCTACAATTGCTTTAAAGTGATTTGAATTCTGTTCATGTTTTTCATTCCATCATTAAAAAATTCACCACAGGGATATCTTTCAGTTACGACAAATCGTTGTAACATATTTTGCTGGACTTCTAAGAAAATCATTCAACTACAACATTGTAACAAATTTTTCTGGACTTCTGATAATATATACTGTTTAAAGTTCCCTAAACTTTAGGTGAAATTATCTCCTCTACAGGTAGGAGATGTGGTATTAGTTCTTCAGAAAATACCTGGTTTTATAAATTATCATTAGTTTTACATGGAAGCAGTAAAGCTCAGTGAAGCATTCCTCTGGAACAGTAAAATGACATAGAAATATAGTGAGTTAAATGTGGGTTGTATACTCGGTAGGATTTTTTCGCTGTTATATTTGTTTTTTTTAAACAAATGAAGCCATTTATGAAATTAAATTTTATGCATTAAAACGCATATTTACTCTCCTTCGGCTCCCACTTTCATGTCAGAAAGATATTTTCATACTATATCAATCTGTTATTACTGTCATCACACTTATAAAAATTAACAGAGCAATCAGTATTACTGTATTTGCTTTCACCTGAACTTCCTTTGCACTACAGAGGTAGAAATACAAGAAATATACTTTATTTTATAAAGCATACTTCGTAAGTTAGAGGATTTAAGAATATTTTTATTGTCACTTGTCTTTGTTTCATCCTTAAACGAGTAGTTAGCTGTAGATCAGCAGCAGGTTTAGATTTAAAGCATTAGCATTTTCGTCAACATACACAAGCTCATGCCATTCACATACGCATACAAACACATCCTTATATATGTATATATACATTTATATTATATATATATATATATATATATATATATATATATATATATATATATATATACACACACACACACACACACACACACACACACACACACACACACACACACATATATATATATATATATATATATATATATATATATATATATATATATATATATATATATATGTCAAGGCAGGTAGAGGTGCCCCTGCTTATCACGGTCACAGGAAGAGACGGGCATTAATTAACCTTCATTCTAATGTGACCTTAATTCTTTATAAAGGACTCATTAGTCCATTGATGAAATGCAAAATAAGCAAGAGAGAGATGCTGATTTTCAATGCAACTGCCTCGAGAATCTGATCGATTGATTAACGCTACGTCTTGTGGCGTTCTCGTTATGTATGATGGAAAGCAAAACCTGACACATAAGAGGACTCTGTCGTTGTATTTCATGTAGTTTTTTATTATAACACCTTAAAACCTCAACGCATATCATTATGGCGCAACATCCATAGAAAAACATTCACAGTTGTTAGCCTATGCGGAGATGTTACCCAGAGTACAAAGGATTCGTCCGTTTTTGAAGTAATCATCAATTCATTTTCTGTGGCTGATGTTTGTAATGGAAGTCTTGGAGGATATTCGTATCAGTATCTTCTTTAAAGATTTTAAACGAGTATTCTTATCATTCCTAAACCGTATTCAATTCGGATTTATGAAAAAAGAGTGTCAATATATTTCGAGCTTTTCTGTCTATCATTTCAATTTCAGGTTGAGATTCGAAATTGACGAGTAATCCTAATC
>NC_089795.1:47517799-47552799 GCF_040412425.1 Macrobrachium rosenbergii
GTCTACAAAGGAAAAAAAGCCTTCCTTCTCAGTTGGGTGCATCAGATATTTTTCGTGTTATGTCTAGCAAAGTATGACCGGAATATATGTATCTAATTCTTTTTTCCTTTTTTTAATTTGCATGATTTCTTTATGATATATATCACTGAACAAAATATTAAGATTTATCTTATTTTATGCATTTCACTCTATAATGCCAGAAAAAATAAGAATACTAATGACTAAAAAATCTTA
The DNA here is from genome assembly GCF_040412425.1 of Macrobrachium rosenbergii. Classification (NCBI taxonomy): domain Eukaryota; kingdom Metazoa; phylum Arthropoda; class Malacostraca; order Decapoda; family Palaemonidae; genus Macrobrachium; species Macrobrachium rosenbergii. Next base: position 47,518,034 of record NC_089795.1, read on the forward strand.
ATTCCTGGTTTTGAAAAACATCTTATATAAAATGGTTAATGAAATTTAGACATGACAGTTTCCCTTAAATTTTTATGAATATAATTGATTCGGTGGGAGTAAGATAAATATTAACCTGAGCAAAATTCCTTTAGCGGGATTCTTTTTCAGCCTGAACTATAAAATTAACAAATCTCTTACTCCATTAGGCTCCAGGCTCAATCAATCAGCATTACTTATTGCTCAGAGTGATTTATCCTGTTGAAAGTTCCAGTAAGGATCTTTTTTTTTTATGCATGGTGTAGGGCCATTATTTAACCACACATAATTCTCATTTTTTTTAACCAGACTTGAAAGCAAGTACAAGAGGACTTCAAACTGAAGTAAAATAAAAACAACTTAAAAATCACACAATTCAAATGTTATTACATGACATCATGTAATCGGATTTGAAGTAATACTTTTGGAATTTTATAAAAATGTTAAAGATTATGTGATGAAAAAGAATTAGTTATTTTACGCTTAAAATGAATATAAAACGGTTCCCTGGGTTTTGAAGTCCTAATATATGCTGATGGCCTACGTTGAAATTTTTTTCTTTTAGTTATTCATTTTCCGTCTTTCTCCCTAAGTTATATTATTTCTCACTGCGTCTTTTTTCACTGCTACTACTGCTGGTAATATTATCCTTGACAATAATAATAATAATAATAATAATAATAATAATAATAATAATAATAATAATAATAATAATAATAATAATAATAATAATTACTTCGCGCTAATTTTCTTTCTGCTATTAAGTATTTCCGGTCAGTTATGGTTTCATCATGATTTTGCCATACGAGATATTTCGTTACATTAACTTTCATATCCTAAAAGATTATTAGGCAATGATAATACTTCGAAACTAGAAAGGACACATTTTAAATAAATCTCAATGTTTGTCAGCCATTCCCAGAAATTGAAATTAATTTATGTTTTATATATGTTTGTTTTGTAAACTTTGTTGAAATTTCAATTAAAATGTAAACAGGTAGGTTGGCACCATTTTGGTTCATTAAATAAGCCATGGTCACTGTGCACAAAGCAATATGGCGATCATTTTGACTCATTCATTTTACTGCTTTGGTATCTCTCTAGCGTCGGACGCTAATGAATCCATTGCTGTAATGGACGGAAGTATTTGGCAGGTAATGATGCCTCGTAATAAGTGGCCTCCTCTTATAATATTTAACGTTTGGCGATTACTGTTATTTCATGACATTAATCTTATTTTGAAAGTATTTGAAAGGACATAGACTTGAAAAAATTACTAAATAATCTATTTGCTCTTTCGAAAGCTGTATTTGCCGTCTTTTCTGGAATATGTGATTAAAGTATAGGATATTCATCCGAAAATGTAAGTAAAAAAATAAATAAATAAATAAACAAATAAATAAAGAAAGAAAGAGGAAAGAAATAAAATACATTCTAGAGGCTCATCAGCCTCCAAAATCACCTTAAAATCTCGGATTCTGGACAAATGTATTTTAGAATTTAACCGAAATCACTTCATAACTTTATGGGACATTGTGGACAGACAAACATGTGGCCATATAAACAGACACGTGGGGAAACCTGCGTCTGTTTGTGGACTTGGTGTTAATAAACAACAACTGTTATTTATCTGTTCAATAATGAGATAAACAAAACTATTCCTGTTTTATTATTATCTATTTATCTATTTATTAATTGATTAATTTATTTTCTTATTTTTTAATAAGTGATCCCTTCTTTCTGTATTCCCCACTACCTTCTGTCACTTCTTTCCAATGAACACCATATTCTTTGAAAGCTTGAATTTCAAGTCAGTGGTCCCTGTGGGCTTGTTCTATATGAATAGGGTTCATCTGCTGAATAATAATAATAATAATAATAATAATAATAATAATAATAATAATAATAATAATAATAATAATAATAATAATAATAATAATAATAATAATAATAATAATAATAATAATAAAATTACCCAAACTTATTCCCAGTTTAAAAAGCAAGGCAGCTGATACACTACAAGTTTTGTTGAGGTCGACTTTTCCTCATAAATGTGTGGTTTTTTCCATTGCCTCCATCACGGCTATATTATATGTATAGTGTTATTGAGATATTGAAAATATTCATAAAATACAGTTGTATTCGTTCAAACCAAAAGAAACCAGATAATCCCCTTGTCTAACTTGGAACAATGCAGTGACATGATCTTATGTCATACCAAGTAAATAGTTTCATCTGTGCAGTGTTTACTGTAGTAACTTACTTGCATCTACTCTTGAACTCCAAATGAAATAACTTACTGACACTTATTGTGGAATGATGATTGATGTGATATATTGGCCTTTCAATAAGGAATGTCCAGAGTAACTTGTTACACTTACCTGAGGAAAGTTGACACTTTCAGCATTGTTGCTGAACGCTCAGGTGAACGGGATGAACGCGGATAGAACCTGCCTCCAGGTGACAGAGAACAGTCCACCTGTCATACTTTTGACGTCTGGAGATGCATCACCTGACCCACGCATCACAGTGTATCTAACTGGGGAGAGAAAGGAATACAATCAGGTTTATTTATTGACCAGAGGATTAGATGGATATTGGGATATCCTGCAAAAGGTATCCTGAGCTACAATAGGAATGTATTGCCTTATGGGATAAACTGAGGCATTATGTAGAAAAAATAGTTTTTCAAATACCTGCGTCAATAGACGGAAAATTATGAGCTAAAAGGCTGTTACTGAAATACTATCGACAAAATCATGGCAACGCTTTTGAAGTTAGTCATATGACACTGATACACAGTTAGAGATAGTTTGAGCGTTGACGAACAATAAAATTTGATTAGAATATTTTTAGATATGTCCAACTAGTTATTAAAAGTGTTTTCCTGTGAATAGATATAAACATTACATATCTTATTTACAGTGACTATAATGATTATTCTCAATAAACAAGACCTAAGAAAAATCTAAACTGAGACATAAAAATTAAATCTATTCCTTTTCATTCCTGAAACAATACTGATGAAAATTAATCGTAAATGAAACAGCAAAAGAAAGACTATAAGACTGGGTCTCTCTCTCTCTCTCTCTCTCTCTCTCTCTCTCTCTCTCTCTCTCTCTCTCTCTCTCTCTCTCTCTCTTTGTATCACTGATTGTTTAATATGTGTGAAGCCGCATGAGATCCGGGAAAATTGAAATGGAGGAAACAAATTGAAGCACAACTGATTGTGTAATATTATTATGGATGTAGATTAAATTAACGGTCTGAGAGCCAGTGGTCGCAGCAATTACAACACACTAGACGCGTCGGTCGTTCTGCCAGACGAGAACAGGAAATTAACAATAAGGATGTCTATGCGTTTGCACTTGTATGTGTGTAGAAAAACAGAAATGGAGAGAGAAACGAAAAAGAAAGAGAGAAAGAAAATGTGTTTATTTGCAGAATAGAGACAGAGAGCGAGGAACGAAAAAGACAGAGAGAGAGAGAGAAAGAGACAGGGCCTTTCAGTTTTGTCATAAAAAAAGAGAAATAGAGAGAAAGAGAGAGAGGCGGGGACAGGGTCTTCACTTTTGTTATAAAAAAAGAAAAGAGAGAGAAAGAGAGAGAGAGAGAGAGGGTCAGGGTCTTTCAGTTTTGTGGTGAAAAAAAGAGAAAGAGGGAAAGAGGGGGACAGGGTCTTGCAGTTTTTTCATGAAAAGAGAGAGAGAGAGAGAGAGAGACAGGTCCTTTCAGTTTTGTCATGAACAAAACCCTGGCAACGGATGTAGCCTTCTCAAAAGCTTAAAAAAACAGGAATAGAATTTAACCGTCCTTCTTTATACAGTCTTTATTTTTCTCTCCTTTTGTCTCTGGCCTTAGAGTACAGCAACCGACTTCAGGGAACATTACCCAGAAGGCCCAAGAACAAAAAGGGAAAAGGGAAAAGAACTGCGATAATTTGGTAATGAAGAAAAAGTGTAATAAAAAGAAAACATAGGGAAAGAGGACCAGTTCAATGAAAGAGGATAGTTGTAAGGAAAACAAATTATAAGTAAAAAAAAGATTATAAGAGAAAAGAAAAATTACAAGGAAAGAGGACAAATTCAAGGAAAAAAGGGAAATTGTAAGGAAAAGGAAAATTATAAGGAAAAATTATAAAAAAGGGCAAGGAAAAAAATTATAAGAAGAAAAGCTGCAAGGAACGGAAAATTGTATTGAAAGAAAAATTATAAGGAAAAGGAAACTTGCAATGAAACAAAAACTGCAACAAAGAAAAATTAAAAAGAAGAGAATAAAAACTGTAATAAAAACGACTTGTGGAATCTGTCGTCTCACGTCTCGGAATCAATACCAAGGAATGAAAGATATTAATCACAGAACTGAGAAAACTTTCAAAGAATGCAATTTAAAATGGAATAGACATTTGCATGCTAATTAAAGACTTTAAAATATGCTAAAATCGTTTTATTTTTCTGTGAATTAATTGCATCTGACTGAGGATTCAGCCGCTTTGCATTCGTTGAAAGAATTTCCCCCCCTAAAAAAAAAGTTTTTACTTAAATGTGTTAATAAAATGGCAGCCCACTTCAGGTAACAGTATAGCATATTTATAAAAAAAAAAAACTTTTATTGTAATAATTATTATCACTATTACTGTAAACAGAAGTAGTGTTAGTAGCATAGCAGAGAGAGAGAGAGAGAGAGAGAGAGAGAGACAGAGAGACAGAGACAGAGAGAGAGAGAGAGAGAGAGAACAAGGTTCTTTCTCCACTCTGTACATTTCTGCCATTTAATATGTCCTATATTTCCTTATATAAGTTGTACAAATTTTCCCTTTTCTAAGTTGTGGATAACTCCCCACTATCGAAGCTATAGAAGAATAACGAAATTGCTCTATTCATGAATAAGTGCTGAACTAATATCAATTTCTCTATATACATATCACATATGTGTGTACGTGTTTTATGCGAGCATGTGTGTGTGTATGTGCGTATATATGCGCAAGCATCTGTGTGAATCAACAGATGGAGGGTGAAGGATCAGAACAAGATTATAAAAGGCTGGATTCCTTTTGCCATCCAAGGTTATTCGATCCTATGCATAAACAATTATTGTATCATATCTTGAAAAGAAAACTCGTTCTTTTCAGCATATATTGCTGCTGAGAAAATATAATAATAAACAAAGAGACAGACAGACAGACAGACAGACAGATAGGTTGAGAGAGAGAGGGGGGGGGGCGGGGCGAGAAAAGAGAGAGACTCCCGCCAAAGATAAAATATCAGGCACACGGTCGATCTGATCCTTCACCAACAGCATTAAGATAATGAATCCTCTTTTGTTTTTCCGATACGTCTTCCTGACAGGGCGGGAATCTCCTCTGGCGCGCGAAGGGCGGACGTCCCTGAACCTTTACTCGGAATATTGGTCCGTTACACGGTGTAATTAAAACTAGCAGTGCAAGTGTCTCCGGTATATAATATTAAGTCGTTGAGCAGTTATTCAATTTTATTTTTTCCTGGAATGCGAAAGTCGTTGTGCCATTGCTAAGGAAATGTAATTTTTCCTTTTTCGTCCTCGATATGCAAAAGGGATTATGCTCATTTGTCTAGATTGCACGCTGATTTCATAGCCTTTCCTTATAAACTGTCAAGATCTCTCTCTCTCTCTCTCTCTCTCTCTCTCTCTCTCTCTCTCTCTCTCTCTCTCTCTCTTCTTCAGTCCTTTGTAAAATTTTATGAGTTTTTCAATTCTGCCTTAAAAAATACAAGTAAAAACGGTCTTCCATTTACCAAGAAAATATGTCTACCGTTTCATTCAGTGCCTCCAATTGAAGAATAAGACACTAAGCAGTTATAAAAATAAGTGTTGATTTTCCTTGAATCCTGTCCACTATTTTTAAAGGAAGTTAAAAATATGACACCACTGGAAAAAAAGGGAATAAACATAATCATTTCGATTTAAATGAGTTATCTAGAAAACCACTTAGAAAAATAAAAAAAACAAACGAAATTTTTTTTTAAATGGAGACTGTCATAAAACACAAGTACAAGCTTATACAAGCTTAAGAAGCATTACTCAGAGTTTAAATCCAGATAAAAATTCTCTGACCAGCGGAGAGGAATGACGACACTCGTTCTGAAATATAAACAGAAAACGAGAAATGGAAAACCAACAGATGCCTCGCAAAGATTTATACGTTTTTTATCATCAGTGACGTATATACTATTCGTAGCTACGGTTATGACCGAAACGTTCATTGGAGAAAACGTATGTGAAGTGCGTATAATCAAAGGATTTTCATTGAGCCCAATATAATCGGCAACACAACTGACTGCAAAAAGTAAACGCTAGTCTTTCCGTCTCTCTTTTTCGAAGGTAATACAAACTGTACTCCTATGGAAGTATAATGAGAGAGAGAGAGAGAGAGATTAAGTGTAAGTCATGCATAGGAGAGAGGGATATCCAGAGCCCATTTGACGTCAACGGGAGACTCGTATGCATGCAAATTTGGATGCTGGCGCCTACATTCAGCAAGTTCTTTGGTCTTGAGGTGTAAATGTTGTTCGCTGGTTGTCTTGTGTCTTTAAGAGAGACAAGAAAATATAGCCGCAGTTTTGAGCAAGAAAGAGGTAATATAACTTACTGTTTGCAGCACCCTTCTTGCGTATGTATCTAAAGCCATCCAGGTAAAGATTAATGAGGTTCAGTACAAAGGGTCAGCTTTGAGACTGACGCAAAAAGGTTGTAGTGCTATAAAGTGACATGCTTTTACCTAAAGGTGCATATCGATTAGGTTAATATATTCCACAGGTAATTTTGCATTCCTCTATCTATGACATGAAAGCACTGATATTTACTCCACGTGTGTCATTTTCACACGAATTACAACACAATCAGCTGACAAAAATGCCAACTAAAAAATCTTAAGGTTGACTCCAGTATAAACCAAGTGACTTTTCTTTAAGTTGATTTTAATTTATCTTTATGTACCAAAGGTAGCAGATTAAAAGAACGTCCTGAAAATATAAAAGCATAAGCATATGCATATCTTTTTTATTACAAAATACTAAATTGTATCTTCAACAAAAAAAAAAATGGCGTTTTAATAGTCATACCTTTCGTAAGAGATAAAAGTAACTTAGAGAGATCATCGTTCATGAATAAATTTTTTGACGACCACTAAATATAAATATTGCATAAAATATAGTTAGAATCTATAAGAGCAAGAGCAAACTGAGCAGAGTTCTCACACAGGAGAAATTTCGCTGTTAGAAGTGAATGTTCCCATGAATTTCCTTCCACGTTTTAGAAACTTCAACTGGATTAAATGCAAGGTAGGTCAGCGCTCTCCTGGTAATTAAAATTAAGCTTCAGGATATGAAATCAAAACCTCCCCCTTCTTGCTCTAAAGGTGGCCCAAGACGAGACCACTTGACATGACATTTCTTGAGGCAATCATAAACAATTCACAAAACTCTTTTGAACTTGGATATTAATTAAATGCTAAAGAGACGGTCGAAAAGGACAACTGTTGCAAGTTAATGTGGATACGTTGTTCTATTTCTGGCTTTCCTTTGAGGCTGAAATGGTAGGAACAATTCAAAGGGCTTTTCCTAACCTTTCGCTTTGTTTGTCTTTTGCTCTTGAATTTTGCATTTCTGTCAATATACTTTTTTTTTTTCTCACCTGACTGCAGGATATAAATATTTCCCGTTCCCATCTCGTTCTATTTGCACTGAAACTATTTTGTTTATCTTATGTCTGCCCGAGTCGTCTTCTTTATATTTTTTTGGATGCTAAAAATATCACTGTTGTTCTGATACGATTGTAAGCTACGGGCATCTAAGTTATAAAATCTTTACTATGGCCTCCCTTTAAGTAAAATGAAATCTTGGGATAAAATATTCTTTGGAGTTTCATGAAATTTAAATAAAAATTAAGTTTTTACAACACCAATATTTGGACTTCCCTGGCTTTGGTATATGGCTGAGTGAAGAATAATTTTAAACGAGAGACATACAGACAAGCGTCTGTCTAACGAATTTTGTTATATTTCAACCTCCTAACATTTGTTTCATTTGCCTCCTAAATAAAGGTCATGACCTTTTGGCTTGTTTCCAAAGAATGCATGCTCATTACAACTGATGATAATCATGATAAGAATAATAATAGCAATACCGACAAAAATAAGAAGAATGACAAAGATTTTATGCAAACATTTTCCACAAAACGTTGAATGCCATCTCATCTTTCCTCTAATCTTATCAAGAATAAAAGTAACTTACACCATTCTAACGTCATAAAAAGTTTGTGGATATGCTACATGAAGTATAAAATAAACTGCTCCCTGACAAAAGGAAACATTCTTTGCCAACAACTGCCAACTTGTTGAAATATCACTTAAAGATAGATGGAGTTTAACAGATCCCCGACTGTGAATCAAAACATCTGCAAGTTTTTTTTAACAAGTTCAGTAGTTTATTTTTTTTTTTCGTTTGGGTACAACATGAAGTTCTGATGAAGTTGCTCCGCGGCGAAAGAACTGTCTGGATAAACTTCTGTAGTTAAATGTTTACTCAAGGAAAGCTCATAATTTATTTTGTATCCTCTCAGCTCCTGAAGTAGAAAAACAGAGAAAAAATGTTGGGGACAGAAAGTTTTAAAGTTCTCCATTATACGTATAATGCAAATAGCAGACTTTCCACGCAGTATAACGGAGGACCAATTGTAGTAATGCCTGCTGTGTTTACCCTTTTACGACGTAATTCTTGAATACACTATTTTATCCTATGTTTCGAAATTATTATTCACCTACGCATTCGTTTTTCATTGATGAATATAAACTTTACTTCATTTTTATCGAATTATCGCTTGTTATTTCATTCTATTATTCTTGTCTTTCGCATCTTTTTTTTTTTTTTTGCATAGCTCTTTTCATCATCATACGGATAATTATAATCACGTAATAATCTTTGCCCAAGTTCGTGATTTAGACTTCGAGAAACTGCTGCTGGTTTACGAGCACCATCCACTGAATAAAATAATAAAAAAAATAAAAACAGTGGAAGAGAAGAGGATAACAAAGGAAAACACGAGACGACAATGAAAGGGAAGTTGTTAAAATAGAAGAGGGGCGAAGATAACTGTCCAGAAACAAAGGATTACAAGAGACGAGGTTGTGGACAAGGAATAAATAAGTTTACTGTGGATTGACTAACAATTATATCTTAATCTCGGAACATTTATCGCATCTCTCTCTCTCTCGCTCTCTCTCTCTCTCTCTCTCTCTCTCTCTCTCTCTCTCACGTGATAATTTAGCATACGTGATACCCACGTGTTTGTATGTTTGCTTATAAGATTAATAAAAGGACATGTCATCAGCTAACTGAAGCAATAATTCATATAGGCTATTTTCATCTATAAAAACTAGTGATAGAAGACTGAATATTAAAGAAGGTAGGGTTGCTTAGTAATTTTTTTTTTTCGAAATTTCAATCTGAATGCGACCGATCCACACCCAAAATTACGTCTCCCCGGAAATGGAATCATTTTACATAATCGGAGGGAACAGCGAACCAAAAAGCAGGAGGATTCCTGTGAAGTTGCTAGAACTTTTGAACCTAGGAATAGAAATTTCGTTGTATATAATCCCTCCAATCGGACGCGTGGAACGAGAGATGACGTCAAGGAATTAGAATGCCTAGATTACCATTGCTAATTCTGCTGATTCTGAGTACCGGTGAAAAAGCCTGTCGTGACCTGAACTTTGAATTTTAAACTTGGTAGGTAGTAGATTGCGCTGGGTGGCAACCGGAGTGAAAATGAGCAACAGGCTAGCACCCTCATCCCAAGGATCTGAAAATAACTATTTATTTCCACCTCCATCTGAGGGGAAATGGCTTACTGCGAAAAAAAATTATATAGTAGCTTGAATTATTCCAGGACAAGCCTTGATATTCAGATCTGGAATCCTGTCTCAGGTAAATATTCTTTCGTCACCAGATTTAATAGGACGCAGACCTATTTTGGACTCGGCTTGTGACGTGTATGTAAGAATATTTTTAAATTTCTATATTGTATTTTGTTTTGAGGGGTTCATCAACCTTGAATCTAGATTAATAAAACAGAACTGCTCAAAAGTGCTTAATCATTTACCGTATTTCAACGAGAGGAAAAACGCCCACATTAAATATATTAAATGGAAAAATGTGGAAAAGATCAAATGTCTGCAACAGAGCGAACACAACCGAAAGAAAAGTTTTGCCTTTTTTTTCAATACGAAAAAATTTCACCAGAAAGAAATTTTTTTCTTTCCAAGAATAAAGATTGTTTTTTTGCAGAGTAACTTTCCAAAGGAGAAAATGAGTTCGTATGTGGATAGATATTAGTTTTTTCCTAAGTGGAATTTTCTTTTTCGAAGAAATAAAATATTCCTTGTTCCATGAGAAAGTTGCTCCCGGGATAAAATTTTTTCCTTTTTTTTCTTTTCTTGAAGGGACAATGCGTCAGGGAGGAGAGACGCTGTTGTGGAAGGAAGACAAAGGCTGGGAGGACGCTCCTGTGCCCAGAAGGAGAAGGGGAAGAGAGAGGGAACAAGGAGGTAAGAGAGACGTAAGGGAGAGGGAGGTAAGCGGGAGGGAAGAAGGAGGGGAGGGGGAGGAAGAGGGAGGGAAGGTGGAGAGAATGGGAAGGGAAGAGGGAAGGAAGAGGGATGGCACAGGAAGAAAAGAGGGAGTGAAGAGGGAGGTAAGGGGAAGAAAAAGGGAGGGAATAGAGAGGGAAGAGGGAGAGAATAGGGACGGATGGGGGAGTGGCGGGAGGAGGGGAAGGGGGTTGAGAGAAGGTGCACAGGATGTGCATACATAAAACATTTTCTTCCTATTATTCTATATGTGTACATATTCAGAAAATTTATGCAAATAAGCAAAGTGGAAAAATTACATTAACAGCTGAAAAGAAACCATACAACAAATGTATTATGATATTTATTAAAAAATCTTATTATCAGTTAAAGGAAACTTAACCTTAACAAGAGGAACTTTTCATATAAATAAGGAAGTGCTTTCTTTTGAAAGCACAAGTTTCTCTTTCAAAAACGTGCTTCAAGGAGGTGATGTCATTTCACTCCCGATAAAGGAATGTGATTAAATATAAGACGGGAAATGACATAGCCTTTGTAGGTCTTCATATATGCTTGACGCAATCTTAAAGGTTTTCAAAGACAATAATATGATGTATTAACTTTAGCAATTGGAAATCATCCTCTCATTTACAATTAGTAAGGTTAGTTAACAGTGGTCTATAGGGGCTTACAAATGAATATGCAATTAAAATATCATATCACTGTTGTTGTATGCAGTACACTAATGCAGAAAATTTAAATAACCTCACTATCGTGATAAGAGGAATTGTTTTTATGAAAAAAAACGCACCCAACAATAAAGGGACCAGAAGAGTGAATATAACTTCCATTTTTGTTACGATAATGTCAAGATTATTCATAAAGAAGAATAAAACAACTCAAGTCGGGAAAAAGAATATGCTCCCATACACAAGACAGGATTTCTTAGCTTGGTGAAATATTCCATAATCATAACATTAATTTCCATATGCCCGTTTTTAACACGCACCAAAATCCGTGGGTTATTGTATGGTGATTGATGATAAAATAGATCAGAATAAACAAAAAGGTACCATCACCAGATTATTCTTATATTATATATATATATATATATATATATATATATATATATATATATATATATATATATGTGTGTGTGTGTGTATCCACATAGAATGCATGCATGCAAATGAAATGAAAACATGATCTCCTGGTTGCCAACAGGCCTGAAATGGAATCGCCGACTGAGGTGTAGTGGTTAGTGTGTGCACTCCAGTGACTGGATCACGTATAACTACGAATTTGTATGCAATGTATGTATACATATATCTATAAATATGTATATATACACACACATATACATACAAATTCGCAGCTATACGTGACCCAATCAGAGGAGTACACACACTAACCACTACACCTCAGTCGGCGATTCCATTTCAGGCTCGTTGGCAACCAGGAGATCATGTCTCCATTTGCATGCATGCATGCATTCTGCATGGTTTCTCTTACATGGAATTCACGTTTCCTTTTTTTCATTTATTTTTCCTTTGGCAAAACCGTAGTGGTAAAGCCCATCTCGTGGGAAGGAAACACGGTAATGAATACTTTCTTGAATTGTATTTTTTGTCTGTTTACTTACTTAATTTATTCTCTTCTTCTTTTTCTTTCATTAAATATGTTTTTTTCTTATTTGCATATTTTTTTATTTACTTATCCATCAGTTTATTGAGACTGAAAGGCCTACAATTAAACATATGTTACAAAAGTGCCTGAAAAGGGACAGGGACTTTAAAGATACCTGACTGAAGGGAAACATTCAAAGGAAGGAAAAAGACAGATTTTGAAAGGAAAATGACAGAAGAGAAACGTTTAAAGGGGGTGACGGGAGAGAGATTTTGAAAGGATAATTGGCATAACATAGACATTTAATGGGAAGTGACAGCAGACAGTCATTTAAAGGGAGCTGAAGGAAAAGAAATATTTAAAATGAAATAAAAAGAGAGAGAGACTTCAAGGAAATTGATACACGAGAAACATTGCAAGGGAAAGGGAAGAGATGTAAGAACGACATTTAAATGAGAATAACATAAGAGACAAGCAAAAGTAAAAGAACGAAGGGGAAGTAACAGGAGAGGGATATGGAAAGGGACTGACGGAGCAGAAATATTTCAAGGAAGTAACGGCAGAGAGATTTTCAATCGGAACCGACGCAAAGAGAAACATTTAAAGGAAAGCGATATAAAAGAGACATTGAAAGGAACGCAAGGCTGGCGACGCATTTTAAAGTCATTGACTGAAGAGTGACATTTCAAGGGAGTTATTGAAGAGAACCATTTACGGGGAAGCAACGGGAGAGAAATGCGTATCACGAAGTGACTTGGGAGACATATCTGAACAGTGACTTGAGAGAATCATTGAAAGGGAAGCTATAGGAGAGAAATACATAACAGGAAGTGACTGAAGATAAACATTTCAACGACAGTGACTTGAGAGATAGACATGTCAAGTAAAGTGCCTGGGCAGGAAAGTTTAAGAACCTAAATACATTTTTAAGGAAAATGGGACAAAGACAGCATTCAGTCTTGGTTTATTCACCGTGAATAATGCATGAATACCTTCAGTGAATTAGTCAGGGCGAGTGAATGGGGTTTTATATTTCCTGAAGCAAAAAATACTTCGGTTTTCCGATTATACTTTTCATCCGAGCGAGAGAGAGTGACGAGTCCACACACCCACGAACAAACACAACACACAAAAAAAGCTGAATAGTCTGATGGGGGAGATAAAGGCCAGCAGTCGCCAAGGAAAGAAAACTACTTGTACATCCGTTGTTTTCATTTTGTTTTTCATTATTTGTCTCGTTCGCGGTTTACAAAAGTTCTGGACTAGTTGCTCCGATTTAAAAACCACTAACCGATCTATAGGAGAGCAAGCGAGCGGACAAGAGAGAGAGAGAGAGAGAGAGAGAGAGAGAGGAATTCATGCTTTCAATTCTTATCTATTATTGGAGAGAAAGAGAGAGATAGACAGACAGACAGAGTTAAACGAGTGCCTTCAACATGCATCTATTATGAGAGAGAGAGAGAGAGAGAGAGAGAGAGAGAAAGAGGAGCTACCTTCCTTCATATAACATCAATATCAAAGCAATTATCTGTTATTGGCACTCTGCGTAAGAGAAACCAAATAAACTTTTTCTTATCTTTTCCCTTTTCTTCTCGCTGTAATCAAACGGTTTTACGTCAAGAATTAATAAATATAACATGAATATATATATATATATATATATATATATATATATATATATATATATATATATATATATATATATATATATATATATATATATATATATATATATATATATATATATATGTAAGGGTAAGGTATATATAATCTTCCTTATTTTAAAAAAATTCGTCTCTCAGGCGTCAGCTTGAGTGGGAAATTAGCGGCGGGAAGGAGACACCATAACACATTTGAACAGAGGTTGGCCTACACGCCCCCCCCCCCACCACAATCGCCTGATTTGGGGGTGAACAATGCCGCTCCTTAGTCCCCCCAACCCCATCACGTGATTTGGGGTTAGGGAAATCGTTAAATTCACAAGGGCGAATGCGCTATTAAAGGGGGCTACTATTTTGAACCTTAGGGACTTAGCTATAAGGCCTCTTACTGTATGAACCTATTACTGGCTTCGGGAATTGCTTTCAGATTCGACCTATGCCTTTGTGTTCAACTCAAAATACCCCAAGACCGCTGAGGAGATGGGCAAACCAACAAGCCAGACACTTCGCTGCAACCAGAGAGAGTACACTCAACAGCGCCTCATTTGTCTCCTTTCATACTGGCACGGATGCAATCGCCAGAGTATCCAGATCATCTTGCAAGAGCCCTCCCAAGCAGTCGGTCCCAGCCTTGTGAATCAATTCCACTTAGAAGTACTGCCATTTCTGATATAAGCAAGAATTCCCTGAATCGCAGTCCCTGGGCACTAATCCGTCCCCTTCATACCATTGCGCACAAGATAGCCTGAACTTCCTTCTAGCCGCAGTCACCTTTATTGACTCAGAAATTTGCTACGCATGGCCTAATCTTATTTTACATTGTATGTGCTTACTTGCTGTGTCATCAGCATTTTCAGGCTAATTGCTTGATTGCTTCATCTGTAAATAAATTCAGTTTAACGTAAATTGATACTCATTTCCCATGGCGACCTTCCACTCCCTGATTAATTACTGATGATTAAGGTAAGTCATCCATCTTTCCCATCCGTTTATTGCATTCTGGGTGCTATCTGTTGGCCCTGTTGGCCCTTCATGATAAAAAAATCCTGTATATTCCTCAACAGACCCCAAAACGTTAGATAAATAATGGATATATATATATATATATATATATATATATATATATATATAATGGAACCATGTATATTCAGAGGTTTTTACCAACAGACCCCAAAACGTTAGTATAATATATATATATATATATATATATATATATATATATATATATATATATATATATATATATATATATATACATACACACACATATATATATATATATATATATATATATATATATATATATATTTATATACATATATATATATATATATATATATATATATATATATATATATATATATATATATATATATATATATATATATATATATATATATATATATATATATATATATTCATATACATACATATATGTATATGAATATTATCTATATATGTATATAAATATATATATAATATGTATATATATATATATATATATATATATATATATATATATATATATATATATATATATATATATATATATATATATATATATATATATATATAAATTTTTTGATCATTTAAGGTTTTCATGTTATATTTATTAATCTTGACGTAAAACCTCTGAATACGTTACATTTATGTGTTTGTGTGCATTTTCCTGTGTGCCTGTGAAATGAAATACTTATTTGTAAGGTAATAAATTGAACACAGTTACTGTTCAGATCGTGTTCTCTCAGTAAATGTACAGTGCAGGTCCGACCGAAAAAAAAAAAAATTATCATAAAAGAAAATTGCCGTCTGCACCATTAGGACTTTAGACCATATTGTTCGTAGCAAAGTAGACAGATAAATAGAGAGAGAGAGAGAGAGAGAGAGAGAGAGAGAGAGATTGCTTAGGCCTTAGGGGGATATATAACATATATAAGTACAGAATGTAAGATAGCCAAGAGAGATTGTGAAAAAGTAAATAATTTCCTTCGTTTGATTTGCAGTAGAGTAGATAGACAGATGAAAAGAGAGAGAGATTATTTTGGGATATACAACATATATAAGTGTAAAATACAACATACATAAGTGTAAAATACAAAACTGTCAAGAGTGATTTTGAAAAGTACATTTTTTCCTTCGTTTGATCGCAAACTTCAGTACTCGCTTTCGTACAGCATCACCATTTGCAATTAACAAATTCATCTGATAGTATGGTTCTCCCTTCTCCGTATTGCCTCATTTACGTTCATTTTTAAATCACTCCGCGGTCCCTGTTTTCAATATATTCCCATTCCCCTTCCCAATTATCATTGCTTTATTGTGAATGATTTTTCCATCAAGATAGCCTGCCGATGCTTTACGTTATTTCATTTTCTAGTTTTCATTCCTTAACTGTGAAACAGGGAAGGGTGGAATCTTTTAAATCAGGTCACTGTAAATCAATTGTAGAAGGAAAACTTTGACTGCAACAATAATTGGTTTCTTTATTAACCCTTTGATTTCGGTTGTAACGTATACGACGCATTTAATAAACTGGCCCGGAACACTGTTGTGTCGTATACGAGCACCGGTAATTTCCTTTTATGTGAAGGACTGATGATTGAAATACTGGCCTCTTTTTCTTGATATGGTAACAGTCTGTCAGTTGCCATACAGTGAATTCATATAAATTCACGTGTTTCCCTAAAATTCATTAGTCTTCATCAAGATGTCACAGGAGGAGGGGTCAAGGATACGACATCCTCGAGTTGACCGCCGGCAGATCGAGAGAAGAGCTCTCGACGAGGATAACTATTTTATAGACCTTCTCGACTCATTTTCTGGATATGAAAATGAATCGGATTTAGAAGGAAATGAAATGGATAATTAGGGTCCTGGTACAAGAGACAGTGATGAAATATCAACCGACAGTGAAAATGACGAAAATCTGCCACCTACAAATGAAAGCCAAGGTGTCAAAAGAAGGCGGAGACAGCGAAGTGACCCAGGTGATGAGTGGGAGTGGGCTGCCAGCAATTTCCAGCCCAGAGATTTCATATTTGACAGCAGTGGCAGTGGCATTACGTCGAAATGTAATGTGAATGAAAATTCAAAGGAAGTAGACTATTTTTTTAATTTTTCGACAACGAATTTATGGGGCTGATTGCTGAAGAGACAAACCGTTATCAGAGATTCCTTGTTGATACGCTAGGAGATGCAGTGCCAAAGTATTTGCGAAAATTTGCTCAGGTTACTGTGGAGGAAATGATACGGTTCCTTTGTGTGATTATGATCATGTCGCATATAAGTAAACATCGCATCGTAGATTACTGGACTACGCTTGAGACATTCGAGACAAAAGGAGTGAGAAGGCTGATGGCAAGAGACCGATTTCTTCAAATTCTACGGGTTCTACATTTCGTTGATAATTCACAGGAAACAAGCCCAGATAATAAACTAAAAAAATTAAACCCGTGCTCGACAGTGTGCGTAGAAAATTCAGGAAAAATTTCAACCTTTCCAGGATTTATGCATAGATGAAAGTTTAATGTTATGGAAGGGAAGGCTAAGTTTCAAGCAGTACATTCCAGATAAAAGAAGTCGATTTGGAGTGAAAATATTTGAACTTTGTGATGCCAAAACGGATTATATTGTCGATTTTATAATCTATACTGGAAAAGATACAGAGATATTGGTAGATGAGGATCTAGGGGTATCTGGTTCTGTGGTAAAAACATTTATGGCCTCGCATCTCGGAAAACATCACATCCTGTATTTCGATAATTGGTATTGCAGCCCAAAACTGCTCAAGTATTTGGGCGACAACGAAACAGGAGCATGTGGAACAGTCGGAAAAATAGGAAATTTATGCCTAAATTTCCTGATGTGAACAAATCTGAGATTTCGTCTCAAAACTGCAATGGAATATGAGGTTTAAAATGGCAGGATAACAGGACAGTGTATATGTTATCTTCAGTACATGAAAATATAATGGTAGACTGTGAAAAAGGTGTCGACCAGGGAATTTGTGCAAAAACCTGCATGCGTTGTTGACTATAATAAGAAAATGCGGATTGTGGACAAGAACGACATGCTTATTAGTTCTGTGAAGTGTATCCGTAAAACCACGAGATGGTACATAAAACTATTTTTCCGTCTGCTTGATATGATACTAGTAAACTGTCATCACTTGCATGGATTTGTTACTGGCAAGAAAGGGTCATATTTACAGTTTTCTAAGTCAGTCGTTCTGCAGTTGATTGAAAGGTACCCTCCAGCACCTAACAAGATAATTACCCGCACCGTAATAACGCAGCCAAGGCGGCTAACAGAAAGACACTTTCCTGATCCAGTTCCCTCAACAGAAAAACAACTGCGACCTAGACTAAGATGTCGTGTGTGCTCGCATACATCCCGTAGGCCCAAGAAAGGCCAGCAGACATATTTCATGTGTAAAGACTGCAATGTAGGACTATGTGTCGCTCCTTGTTTCAGAGAATACCACACACTTCTGAATTACTAGAATTCTGTCGTAAAAGTTTTGTCAAGATTATTATGTTCAGCTTATTAAATATTCAGATTCATAACCATTTGTTATTCACATTATTTGATTTCATTCAACTTATGTCATAAAAGCTTCTTCCAGTCATATTGAGTCTTATGTGTTTATACATTTTCTGATTTTGTTTTTTTATCTACAAAAAAAGATTTTTGTAAAATAAATGTTGAAATTCATCCGTATTATAATTTTCTTCATCAAATTGTGGCTTTAGTCTTTAGTGAGAGAGAGAGAGAGAGAGAGAGAGAGAGAGAGAGAGAGAGAGAGAGAGAGAGAGAGAGAGAGTAAATACTATTTTGCGTTTAATGTTCCTTTTCTGTCCTTTGA
The DNA here is from genome assembly GCF_040412425.1 of Macrobrachium rosenbergii. NCBI lineage: Eukaryota > Metazoa > Arthropoda > Malacostraca > Decapoda > Palaemonidae > Macrobrachium > Macrobrachium rosenbergii. Next base: position 47,536,809 of record NC_089795.1, read on the forward strand.
AGACTGGATATCATAAAATATAAAATGAGTCGGATGTAATGTAAATCTGATAATCATGGTATTGATGATTTATGATATATGAGAATAATAATAACAATATAATAACCGTTACCATGAGATTAATGAATATAGACAATGTTGTTGTTATTATTATTATTATTATTATTATTATTATTATTATTATTATTATTATTATTATTATTATTCAGAAGGTGAACCCTATCCATATGAAACAAGCCCACAGGGGTAACTAACTTGAAATTCAAGCATCCTAAGAAAATGGTGTTCATTCGAGTGAAATAACAGAAGGTGGTAGGAAATACAGAAAGAGGAGATCAGTTATTAGAAAACAGATGTACTAACAATAAATAAATAAAAATGTAAACAAAGTATTAAATACAAGATGTATTGCATAAGGGTAGTAATGCATTACATTCACTTGAACTTTTGAAGTTCCGTTTGCAACACATCCTCAGTAAAGAGGCTGTTCCACAGTCGTAAGGCGTGAGGAATAAAGGTCCCCTGGAACTGAAAAGTTCGAAGGCGAGGTACATTTACTGCACATTGATGCTGCTGTTCAGCGAATCTGGTTGCTCTCGACAGCAACAGGGGATCAGGGATCAACTGAGAATGTGAAAGATATGTCAAAATACAACTTATGAAAAGTGACAAACAAGAGACCATCCGTCTATAGTCCAAGGCATAGCTGCCAAAGAAACCTTCCACCTCGAACCACTCTAAAAGATATAAATCTCTGGCAGAAGCAGACATCTCCCGGAGAACAGTATCCTAGTAAAGGAAGGACAAATTACCTAAAAAAATGTTGCACTGATTTAATCACTCATATAAGTATATGAGGACTTAAGAACAATACCCAACTTTCATGCGGCATTTGCTGACATTTTCATTAGATGTTTCTCAAAAATAAGATGTAAGTAAACAGGTACCACTAGAATAATTGAAGGAAAAGAAAAATATCTGTAGAAAATTATAACAGAATAAAATGATCTACAAAACCCTACAACTTCCTTCGAATATTGGTTCAAAAACAATTGAACAAATTCCAAAATGTTAGTGATTAAATATATATATATATATATATATATATATATATATATATATATATATATATATATATATATATATATATATATATATATATAATATATATATATATATATATATATAATATATATATATATATATATATATATATATATATATATATATATATATATATATATATATTATATATATATATATATATATATATATATATATATATATATATATATATATATATATATATATATATATATATATATATATATATATATATAGTTCATATGTATAATCATTTTTTGTAACAGGAATTTATCAATTTTTTATTTTTTATAGGGATAGGTGTGAGTATGTGTTTGTATTTTACATACACACACACAAACATATATATATACATACACTCATATATATGTAATTAATTGTATATATATTACACACACACACATATATATATATATATATATATATATATATATATATATATATATATATATATATATATATATATATATATAACTGAATCACGAGAATATGGAACGTGATGAATATATAAATAAAGACAATTCCACGAAGGAAAGAGAAGCAACAGAGTATTGCAAGGCTTTTCGACGTATTGTCCTTTACTTAGCAGACTCGTTTCTCTTTCCTTCAGGGCATTGCCTTCATATATATATATATATATATATATATATATATATATATATATATATATATATATATATATATATATATATATATATATATATATATATATATATATATATATATATATATATATAGTCAATTATATATATATAATATATATATATATATATATATATATATATATATATATATATATATATATATACATACATACATACATATATAGTATATATATACATACACATACACACACCACACAATTACACATTTTGATCAGCAATGTGATTTATAATATTGATCCCTAGTGAATGTGGCGAGGTGGCAATTGTGTTTACATGTCACATGCAAGTGTGACAGACGACGCGCGTAGGTGGCATTTCAGATGCACGTGTCCTGTTGACAGAAATGAACTGCTTTGTTTTCAGCCGCTGTACCCTCCACCTTTGTCGAATTTGGTGGGCGTGACCGTTGGAATATTAGCTTGAAAATGGGCCCCAGGATTATCCCAAGCCCTGGCAGTCTCCAATTCCTTGTTTCATTGACAAATGCGGATTCTGGAACCTCCCTTTTTACTTGCGGCTAATACGATTTCCATTCAAGGAGGTTGTTTCCACTTTCCCCTGACTTTTGACCGCCATCGTCAATCAAACATTGAATTGGAATCTGTCCGAAGGACAAGGGATAATCAGGCCCTATTCCCAAGGTAGTATTCCAGCGTTCAGGGCCACCAAACTCAACACAGGTGGAAGGTAAGCAAGAGCAGAAAACAACGACCGGTCATTTCCATCAAAAGATTCCGGCATCTCACGTACCACCCACGTCTCAGCCATGGAAATACGATTGTCACCTTCCAAATGTCCATATTCGCTAGTGTCCAAAATGTATTGTTGTGTCGTGTAATCATTGTTGCCGTTGTCATGGATTCATATATATATATATATATATATATATATATATATATATATATATATATATATATATATATATATATATATATATATATAGATGCAGTAATGTGTGTGTGTTCGTACATATACTGTATGTATGTATGTAGGTGATATTGAGATGCACGTGTGCTTTGACAGAAATGACCTGCTTTGTTTTCAGCTCGCTGTACCTTCCACTTTGTCGAATTTGGTTGGCGTGACCGTTGGAATAATTGCCGATTTTGGAATATTCCTTTATTACTGGCAGCTTATTTATTTGTGTTGTTACATTAATTGCATAATATCTATATCACGGATCGCTACTATCACAATATTATCATATAAATAAAACAGGTTAATTTGCAGCAAAACAACAAATACAAACGCTATTACAATGATTGTTTACGATTTCGTGCGTCTGGTAGCATGCTACGGGTGACTACCGTCTGAAAACCCTCCGGATTGTGGTAAGTGTGAGGTCTCATCTCGGCCGTAATCAAAGGGCTAATGAAAATTAAAATAATTAATAATTTCCCATATTTTGGTAATCATAGAATCAACTAAAAACGATTATTAAATAAAATTATCTAAAAATGAAAAAAAATCCCGTAGGTGGGTCTGCCAGACCCAACTTGCACCAGATAGGGTTAAGAGACTGGCCAGTCTTGGAGGCCTTTGGGTCTCATCCTTGAAGTTCTTGGGCCCTCTCAGGCCTGCTTCCCCAGCCTGGCAGGATACCTGCCTTCCTCCGAGGAAGCAGCCTCTGGGTCGGACCCTTCCTTCAAGGCTGCCCTCAAGAGACTGGCCAGCCTTGGAGGACTTTGGGTCTCATCCTTGAAGTTCTTGGGCCCTCTCCAGGCCTGCTTCCCCAGCCTGGCAGGATACCTGCCTTCCTCCGAGGAAGCAGCCTCTGGGTCAGACCCTTCCCTTCAAGGCTGCCCTTAAGAGACTGGCCATCCTTGGAGGACTTTGGGCCTCATCCTTGAAGTTCTTGGGCCCTCTCAGGCCTGCTTCCCAGCCTGGCAGGATACCTGCCTTCCTCCGAGGAAGCAGCCTCTGGGTCGGACCCATCCCTTCAAGGCTGCCCACCCATCCCTTCAAGGCTGCCCTCAAGAGACTGGCCAGCCTTGGAGGACTTTGGGTCTCATCCTTGAAGTTCTTGGTCCCTCTCCAGGCCTGCTTCCCCAGCCTGGCAGGATACCTGCCTTCCTCCGAGGAAGCAACCTCTGGGTCAGACCCTTCCCTTCAAGGCTATCCTTAAGAGACTGGCCAGCCTAGGAGGACTTTGGGCCTCATCCTTGAAGTTCTTGGACCCTCTCCAGGCCTGCTTCCCCAGCCTGGCAGGATACCTGCCTTCCTCCGAGGAAGCAGCCTCTGGGTCGGACCCTTCCCTTCAAGGCTGCCCTCAAGAGACTGGCCATCCTTGGAGGACTTTGGGTCTCATCCTTGAAGTTCTTGGGCCCTCTCCAGGCCCGCTTCCCCAGCCTGGCAGGATACCTGCCTTCCTCCAAGGAAGCAGCCTCTGGGTCAGACCCTTCCCTTCAAGGCTGCCCTTAAGAGACTGGCCATCCTTGGAGGACTTTGGTCCTCATCCTTGAAGTTCTTGGGCCCTCTCCAGGCCTGCTTCCCCAGCCTGGCAGGATACCTGCCTTCCTCCGAGGAAGCAGCCTCTGGATCGGACCCTTCCCTTCAAGGCTGCCCTCAAAAGACTGGCCATCCTTGGAGGACTTTGGGTCTCATCCTTGAAGTTCTTGGGCCCTCTCCAGGCCCGCTTCCCCAGCCTGGCAGGATACCTGCCTTCCTCCGAGAAGCAGCCTCTGGGTCAGACCCTTCCTTCAAGGCTGCCCTTAAGAGACTGGCCATCCTTGGAGGACTTTGGGCCTCATCCTTGAAGTTCTTGGGCTCTCTCCAGGCCTGCTTCCCCAGCCTGGCAGGATACCTGCCTTCTTCCGAGGAAGCAGCCTCTGGGTCGGACCCTTCCCTTCAAGGCTGCCCTCAAGAGACTGGCCATCCTTGGAGGACTTTGGGCCTCATCCTTGAAGTTCTTGGGCCCTCTCCAGGCCTGCTTCCCCAGCCTGGCAGGATACCTGCCTTCCTCCGAGGAAGCAGCCTCTGGGTCAGACCCTTCCCTTCAAGGCTGCCCTCAAGAGACTGGCCAGCCTAGGAGGACTTTGGGCCTCATCCTTGAAGTTCTTGGGCCCTCTCCAGGCCTGCTTCCCCAGCCTGACAGGATACCTGCCTTCCTCCGAGGAAGCAGCCTCTGGTCGGACCCTTCCCTTCAAGGCTGCCCTCAAAAGACTGGCAAGCCTTGTAGGCTTTGGGGCCAATCCTTAAAGGGCTTGGGCCCTTTCCATGGGAAGGGTCAGACCCATAGGCTGCTTCCTTGGAGGAAGGAAGCGGCCTCTGGGTCGGACCCTTCCCCTCACCAATACTCTTTGCTTTCTCTTACCCTACTTTTCAAAACTGACACTTTCTGTCTCCGAAGGCTTCCAGACGATTTGAAGCATCTCGAGATTGTTCTTGACACTTTGACTCGGCGCATGCGCGAATGGCATTTCTCTCGTCCTTCCAGGAGCCGGAGGACTGAAGGATTCAAAATGTCTTCAAGGAAAATCTCGAAGGTTTTAGATCATTTCAACATCGCGATAACCATTACTTGGAGTTCTTTTTCTGGCACATAAACAGCTTCTTTGCTTTAAGGAGTCGTCTTCTATAAACTTATGAGATTCCCTCTTACTGACGATATTGATCATCCCTTCGATTCTTCCTTGCTTCTCCGAAAAGTAATTCTGTGAATCCAAAATCTTTGAAGTAGTTTCTAACACCTCAGGTTATCTATTTTATTCTTCGTCAGCATTCTTCAGTATACCTCCACGCCGATGTCGTCTCTTTTTTTGTTCCTTCTCTTTCTTATTTCGAGCGAAGAACTGCTCCAAGCGGTAATTTTGGGCATCAAAATCCCCTCTCAATCAGCTTAGAAAACACCTCAAGTTCTCTACCTTTTATTTCGTATAAATTCTTCAGTTCCTCCGTTCCACTGTCTTCCTTTCTTCTTGATTATTTCCTTCCTTATTTCGAATGAAGAGCTTGCGTCCGTGAGTGACAATACGACTGTAGAGGTGCCGAATAATCGCAGAAGGCGGGAACCTCGACTTCATACTGCTCCGCGAAGTAGTCCATATTTTCAGCAGTAAACAATTACAGACTGAAGCTATCTGCCATTCTCGTGATGTACTTTTCCCTCTTGAAAATCTCTTTTAGTCGATCTGCTTCGTCATCCAGTTCATTTTAACCATAAACTTCGCCTTCTTTGCTCACATGCTGTCTCTGAAGGCTTCAAGACGTCTTCCTGGAGGATCCCTGAGATGGCCACTGTAGTCCTTGGTGTCAGTGCACCTGTTGAGTGATGGCGCTATACGCATGAGCGGAAGAATTCTAAAACGACTGCAGGAAAAACACGAAGATATTACGGCGCCAGGCGACAATGATTCTTTCTTGCAGCAGAAGGTATGAAATTTTCTTGAAAGCTTTATTGCCACGAAAACATCAATATTTAAAAAAAGAAAGAAATTAAAAATTTAGTGAAAAATCATCAACGTATCCTTTTCTCTCGTCGTTGGGAGAAATATATATATATATATATATATATATATATATATATATATATATATATATATATATATATATATATATATATATATATATATATATATATATATATATATATATATATATATATATATATATATATATATATATATTTATATATATATATATATATATATATATATATATATATATTTATATATATATATATATATATATATATATATATATTATATATATATATATATATATATATATATATATATTATATATATATATATATATATATATATATATATATATATATATATATATATATATATATATATATATATATATATTTATATATATATATATATATATATATATATATATATATATATATATATATATATATATATATATGTATATATATATATATATATATATAAATATATATATATATATATATATATATATATACATATATATATATATATATATATATATATATATATATATATATATATATATATATATATATATATATATATATATTCATATATGTATATATATTATATACATGTATGCATATATATATATATATATATATATATATATATATATGGATATATATATGTATATCTACATATATTTATATATCTATATATATGTATATATATACATATAGATAGATAGATAGACAGATAGATAGATATCTTCTCCCGACGACGAGGAAAAGGATACGATGATGATGATTTTCGCTACATTTACATTTATTTCTTTAAAAAAATGCTATTTTCGTGGCAATAAAAGCTTTCTAGAAAATTTCACCCCAGGGGAGGACAAGATCAACTTGAAATTATTATTATAGATAGATACATATACATAAATATATGTATATATAAGTATATATATATATATTTATATATATATATATATATATATATATATATATATATATATGTGTGTGTGTGTGTGTGTGTGTATACACTGGTTTGTGCGTCTGTGTGCGTTAATTTTTCCCAATAGTTAAAAATAAGGTGGTCTCAAGAATTTCTGTTTCCTGAAATGGTCATCACTAGCGCCCAGTAATCCAGTCAGCTTCAAGAGAAAAGTGACCTTTTTGTTTTAACAAGGCTTCTCCATTGCCATTGATCACCCTATTAAGGGGAGAGAGAGAGAGAGAGAGAGAGAGAGAGAGAGAGAGATGGCTGCCTCCAGCAAGGAATGATTAAGTTTTTCGCATAGCAGAGTAAGTTATAAATATATAGTTTTTTATGGTACCAGCATCAAATTATAATAGTAGATTTTTGAAGGATACAGAGTAGTTTAAATCGCTTGTCTTATTTAAATAAAAATTCTTCTTCGGAAAAGAAATAAGTTTTAGAGTCTTCAAGAACACTATTAAAGACGCACGGAAAACTTTTCCAATATTCCTGGAAAACCTGTCTACCATATACTTTGGAGGCTTGTATTTCAAGTCAATGGTCCCTGTATGCTTGTCCCGTATGAATTGGATTCATATTCTAAAAAAAAAAATAATAGTAATAAAAAAAATACTCATAGTAGCATGAGTCTTAAAATGAAGTAGCAAATCCACAGTTGTATATTTATCTTTAAATATATGTACATATACATAACTGTGGAATTGCTTCTCCAATAATAATAATAATAATAATAATAATAATAATAATAATAATAATAATAATAATAATAATAATAATAATAATACTGAGATAATATTAAGCAAACTTTTTACTGATGAAGATGCAATTTTTAATAATTTTAGTAGGACATTTTTTAAACAACTTTTAGAGCTGGCCGTGCTGGACACGACCTTTGCCTTCAGTTTGTATAAACAAACTGAAGGGATGGCCATGGGATCACCACTTGGTCCAATTTTTGCTAACATCTTCATGTGCTCCTGGAGGAGCGCATAATAGAAGAATGTCCCATTAGGTTCCGCCCTCTATTTTATCGAAGATATGTTGACGACACGTTCTCCCTATTTCATCATGAATGTCATGCAGAGTCCTTTCTGGAGTTCGTCATCCGACAACATCCAAACATAAGGTTCGCTATGGAGAAGGAGGTAAATAACAAACTCCCCTTCCTTGATCTTATTATTTCCAGAGGTGACTCAGGTTTTTACACAGGTGTGTATAGAAAAATACATTTACTGGTTTGGGAATGAATTTTTATAGTTCGTGTTTCTTTCATTTGAAACTGAACTCTATTTTAACCCTCCTCCATAGGGCTTACACCCACTCGTCAAACTGGAAGAGTTTCCACGATGAGATATCCTTTTAGTGAAATATTTCAATAATAATTGTTTTCCATCACGACTTTTTTTCAGATCCCTAAATAAACTGCTACTACAGAAAATGACTCAGCAACACCTGAATCGACTGTGCCGAAACTAAAGATGTATGCAAGTTTCCCTTTCGTGCATGATGATACTTTTAGGAGAAAATGCACAGCCATTATTCAAAAGAGTTTTCCAGCTTTAAACCTGAAAATCATCCCGAAAAATCCCTTTACAATAGGGTCTCTGTTCAGAGTCAAAGACCGGCTCAGTCCTCTGTTTTCGTCCAGCGTTGTTTACAAGTACACTTGCCCGGGATGTGATCACGGGATATACATATGTGGGATGCACGAGGAGGCTGTTGAAGGTCCGCATAGATTCCCACAGGGGCATAAGTCATAGAACAGGTAGCAGGTTATCTAATCCTGAGCAATCAAATATACGAAATCATTCAAAATTATGTAAAACTTATATTGACAGCAAGGATTTTTTCCATCCTAGGCCGAGTGCAGAACAACAACGACTTAACCATCCTAGAATCCATAATTATCAGGAAGACTGTGCCGTCGTTAAATACTCAATCGTCCTCAGTGAAATTGTTTATAGCCTAGTTTGGGCAACTGGTTTTCCTCACTCTGTTTGTACTTATTTATGTTAGTCTTGTTCTTTCTTTCATATAGGTAGGTTGTTTTAAGATTTTAGTGAACTCCTTTTACTCATTATTGACTTGTCTTGGAATGAGGTGTTTTGTTTAAATATTTTACTACATAAAGAGCTGTTGCCATTGCATTAATTTGTTATTGATGTTCATAAATTATATTATATTTTATAGCCTTGAAAATGCGACTTGGAATTCGTCGGAACGTCGGCATTGAAAATAAACTGTAGATGATGAGGATGCCTTTCCCTACTGCTTCCTTCAGATGTATATATATATATATATATATATATATATATATATATATATATATATATATATATATATATATATATATTACTAAAAGGACCTCATTCAAAACTGCATGGTATCTATAGATACCATCCAGTTTGAATGAGGTCCTTTTAGTAATTTAGTTAATGCACAGAACAATTGTGTATGTGATAAAGTTAATATATACGTATGTATACATATATGTGTGTGTTAGTGTGTGTATTAACAGATAGTTAGACACAGAGATAGATGCATAGATAGAAAGATATATATATATATATATATATATATATACATATATATACATATAAATACATATATATATATATATATATATATATATATATATATATATATATATATATATATATATATATATATATATATATATATACATATATATATACATATATATATAGTAGGGAGTACGGATAGGAAGAACAGTCAGCTCATCATTGATATATTTATTAATAGGTGCGCTTCAGGATCACCCATATCCCATCTTTTCTGGCTAAAAAGATACAAAACACTAATTAAAACTGACAACAGAGCTTACAAAATTAAAATGCTTTAAAGATTGAAAAATGACAATGACAAAACAAGAAATAGATTACCTTCAGTAGTAAAGTCCAGAGGATGAAAACTGAATAAGAGTAAACAAGGTTAAAGTAAACAAGAAAGGCGGCGGGGGTTACTATAGTACGACCGTTTTAGGAAGAGACTTTGCCCCTCTTAAACTGACCATTAACCTTCTGACTTCAAGCTCTCATTGTTTGCGCCTGTTATCAAGCACGTGTACTATAATAGAAAGTTCTGAATGAAGTTTTGTTGTCCCACTTAAATTTTAGATAAAAAAAAAAAAATTCAATATATGAAAATGATAGATGCAAGAAATTTGGAAACCTAGATGTGCTTTCATTTTCAGTTTTGTTTATTTGGATGCTGTACTGAGCAATGTTCTTGAGTTACGTCATCTACTATAGTTTTTATTACTGTTCCTTTGCTGTTATCGAAGTCATATAATTGTGATATAGTTTTGAGCTTTTGAATTGTTTTTTTTTCGTGTATGCCGTGATCCGTCTTTACCTCCTTGCTGTATCAAGGTTGAATTTTTACTGTGCACCTATAAAATAGCTCATAATAAATATTCTTTAAATATTGTTACACCCATATATATATATATATATATATATATATATATATATATATATATATATATATATATATATATATATAATATATAATAGGTTGTAAATAATATTAAAGAATGTTTATTATGAGCTATTTATAATATGTACAGTGAAAAATTCAACCTTGATACAAAAAGGATTAATTGCACAAAGAAAGCAATTCAAAAGCTCAAAACTATATCACAATTAATATATATATATATATATATATATATATATATATATATATATATATATATATATATATATATATATATATATATATATTACACATTTATACAGTATTAGATTTACCTGTGCTTTTAAAGCACTGTCATATAATACTCATCACTGCTGTGGCATTTCTGTTATATGTAGATTTTTAAAGATATTTCTGCCACTTTCTGTCGAAAAAACAGATCTATATTTCAATTTATTTCAATTTCAGTGTTCAACAGGATATCACACAACAAGGAAAGCAATAAATTTATTTACAATCGAAGTATGAGGAGACATTACTTATGAAGAATCCTCGTCAGAGGATGCTACATCGATAACAAAAGAATCTATATATTTATCAATGCAAACATCTCTTGAAGCGTCATCTCTTTTTATATCTTTGGCATGTCTCATCATTAGCCCAGTTGTCAGAAGATATGGATTCAATTGCTTCTTTGACCAAAGGAAGCAGGTCTGATTTTTTAAAATGATTCTTCTTTGCCACGTATGATTTCACCTGCGCCCATATCAGTTCTGTTGCATTATACTGGCAGTGATATGTAGGCAGCCTAACCACTATGTCCATGATCTCTTGCCAGTCTGTCAATCACGTAATCATTTTCTTTACATGAATGTCTTTGCAACTTTACTAATTTTTTATTAGCCAGTCTTTAACTTCATCCTTTTGGCAGACATTGTCGGAGGTTTATTAATTCGAACTGAATGATAAGAAGCGTTATCCAACACTATGATGGCAGATGGCCCTATATTGGGAAGAAGCTGGGTTTTAAACCATTTTCAAACACTGCAGAATTCATCTGAATTTCTAGATTGCGTATCCCTTGTCAGCTGGGTGCTTGATCATTGATAAAAATATTACCCAGAAATGTGGTTAATATTGCAACCAATATTGTGATTGTGTCTACTTACTCTCCAATGTTATTGATGTACAATTAGAAGGAATAAATCATAGGTAAAAATTTTTATTCTGTCACGCCTCTCTCTCTCTCTCTCTCTCTCTCTCTCTCTCTCTCATTTTTTTTTTTTTTTGCCCAGCTAGTGGAATAGTAAGCGGAACCATAAAAATGATGAACATTCTTTATGATTAGTTTTCTGACGAATATACAAATAATTTTTAACTATAATACACAACTGTGATGATGTAGCTGTCCTTTACGGATTCAAACAGAATTAGAAAAAATGACAAAAAAAAAAAAAAAGACTGCCATCCTCAATCAGTGCAGTGCTTATACCTCTGGCAACACTAAACCCCGCTATATAGTACTTATCCTATGTTTATTTATTTGTGTTGTTACATTAATTGCATAATATCTATATCACGGATCGCTACTATCACAATATTATCATATAAATAAAACAGGTTAATTTGCAGCAAAACAACAAATACAAACGCTATTACAATGATTGTTTACGATTTCGTGCGTCTGGTAGCATGCTACGGGTGACTACCGTCTGAAAACCCTCCGGATTGTGGTAAGTGTGGAGTCTCATCTCGGCCGTAATCAAAGGGTTAAAGAATGCAAACAGAGTTGAGATCTAGCTTCACGCGTGTTATATATATATATATATATATATATATATATATATATATATATATATATATATATATGTATATATATATATATATATATATATATATATATATATATATATATATATATATGCATAATTTAAAATTTGGCTGGCTTATTTCTATCAATTTACAATAACTTTTTTATCAGTAATTCAACTAACACATAAAATTAGGCATCAGCATGAGTTACAAAAGTTGTGAATTTATTTGGGACAGCAAAATAATAAGCGGTAGCTTCCAAATATTGTAATAATAAGTGAAGTCATGCAACGCATTTCAAAGCCTTAAAAGTGTTTTACTGTATATATATATATATATATATATATATATATATATATATATATATATATACACACACACATTTATATATAATATATATAATATATACATATATATGTATATATTACAATCTATTCTCCTTAAAAGGGAATGGTGTAACCCTTTCAGTTTAAGGTTTGGTTTATTCCTCTGAAAAAGGAAGATAAACTGAATGAAAATGAATTTCAAGAAAACAAGGTTATTAACCTTCTCGCATTTAATATCCTAGAAAAAAATCGAGAAAATTTTGATTGAATAGTCCTAGAAAGAGAGAGAGATTGAGTTTTGTGAAAATCAGAGAGAGCATTTCTAGTCTATTGGTAACAATATTGGACAGCTATGAGCCATTTTCTTTTCCAGTTATCTGACTTCCATGAGGCTGCAAAACTGAAGCTAGAGCACCAACAGGGTTTATATGGAAGAAAATTTCATGAGGCCTGGAAACGTCCTCCAGCCGAGTGAAGTCGAGTCCAGTCGACTGGATCCTAGAAGATTATCACGTTCTGGAATTACTGAGTTGAAAGATTTCACAAGCCATGAGGATAGGTCATAAAGTTTTCTCTCTTTCTTTGTGCTCTGTTTTCTTTGTCTTACGCCTCTTTTCCAGCATTTTCGTTTTTTTATTTTCGCTTCGATTCTTCTAGTATATCCGCTTGCCTTTGCACAGGCAATTCAAAGCAAAATGAGGAACAAATGAGGAGATTATGCGTGGGTAGGAATTAAGACGGAACAAGTTTCCCAGTGCTAGTTTCACGCAAGGGGGACTATGAAAAAAAATCAATCTTTTAATGACAACCAAAGTTTCAAAAATATTGCTACATCTGTTATTAATAAGTCAAAAAATGTATAAGTATTTCCTTTGAAATTATTTGGGAAGAGATAATTGATTGATTGACTGATTTATGGCTACTAAAACTGGCGTCACATCACCTAGATGGGAAGAGATAAAAATTTCACTAAAAATTTCACTGCAACTCTTGTTGGCGTTACAAGGAGTAGTAGACGGGACAGTAGTTTGAATATGATCATTCCTAGAGGTAATTTTTTTTCTTGTCGATTCTGTGAAGCAGAGAATTCATGATAGAGTAATTCAAACACAACCAATCGACTACAAAGAAGGTCATTGTTGATGCACTTCTCTTGGAAGATGACACACGACTCTTTCAGCGTCCGCCTACATGATTTTGTTGTTTGCGAATAGTTTACGTCAACATCTCCGTCCTCAGACACCCGCCACCACCCCCACCCCCGCCTTCATCTTGTACCTCAACAAAATTGGACGCGAACCAGAAACGGCGCAGAATTACTAGGTAATTACAGACGTTGTTCATGTGTCAGAGGAAGCGACAAGTAATAACGTAGTTGACTATATGGAGTCTAATTATGTTTACCAATGGGCTACAGGAGATAGAAATATTCATAGTATTCAAGTCTGTATCAGTAGTGTGTGTGTGTGTATGTATATGTATATATATATATATATATATATATATATATATATATATATATATATATATATATATATATATATAATTTATATAAATATATGTATATATATATGTATGTATGTATGTATATATATATGTATATATGTATATATATACTGTACATATATATATATATATATATATATATATATATATATATATATATATATATATATATATATATACATTTGTGTGTATACAGCTTTTCTTAAATTACGATAGCATTTTATTATCCATAATTGCTAGGACAATAATCCCTACTCCTTCAATATCCATAACGATGGCTGAACTGAATAAATTACACATTCAACTGTAAAATTAAAATCAGATTTAAGCAAAATTACTGAAATTGTTCTGACCAAAATCCGAAGCAATTTCAAACATGAATGGCGCTGCCTAAACCAACTGATATAACCGAGTAAAAACTCGATGAGTTGATTGAAAGACTTTAAAAAAGAGTTCCTTCTGCGTTCCAGTTCTTTAAAATCCAGAATCACTTAAGAAAAATTATAGTCTTTTGAAAAGCATCTCGGATGTCATGGCGGGTTTTATGATGTCTGACTGAATGAACTGGTTTTTTGTGTGTGAACTGTCTTTGCTGTTTATCTGACAGCGAATACAGAGAGAGAGAGAGAGAGAGAGAGAGAGAGAGAGAGAGAGAGAGAGAGAGAGAGAGAGAGAGAGAGAGAGAGAGCAATGTTTATAATATCTGGAAAGACAAAAAGGAAATTGTAAATTTAACATAACGAAAGAGAACAACGAATACATCAATTATATGAGTCCAGGACTTCCAAACGATATTGATAATATTATTGTAGAGTATGAATTAATTTTCTATTTTTTTTCTAAATTTCTGAATTCCGGAAAACTGTTCATTTAGCCTAAAGAGGCCTGGATACCTCCGCTCCTCGAATAGCTGCAAGGCCAGTCGACAGAATTCTGCGGATAAATCAAATCCTGGAAATGATACGTTTGATAATTTCACCAAACACGAAGGTTCGTCATAGTCTCTTTTTTATTTTCTATTTTTCTGCTCTATTCCCTCTTCGTCTTTTTGTTTCTCTTCTTGCATTTCCGCTTCTCGACCCTCATTTTCAATTCTCCTTGTATTTCAATAATTTACATACATTTTTACACTTTCATCTATTTATTTATTAATGTGTTAATTTACTATTTTCCTAAAAACTAATCTCTTCTTTCTGTATTTCCCATTACCTCTGATACTTCTTTCTAATGAATACCAAATTCTTTGGAAGCTTGAATTTCAAGTCAATGGCCCTGCGGGCTTGTTCCATATCAAATAGTTCATCTTCTGAATAATAATAATAATAATAATAATAATAATAATAATAATAATAATAATAATAATAATAATAATAATAATAAATCTATTCATCAAACTTATAGTTAACAGATATAAATAAATAAAAACATCCTTACGCTTTCATTGTCTGGACCTGAGACGAAAATTATATTATAGAAGGGACTGACCAAGAATTATCTTGTGTAATTAAAGGAGATTTGATGCTCGTAAATAATATTCACTCGGAGTCTAATTCGTAATTATATTAAGGTTCACTTAATCAGTGTTTGCAAAGGAGTTATCAAGGAATAGAATTAAGAGGGTTTGGAGGATTTGGAGAGAGGTTAGTGATAATGATGATGTTGATGATGATGATGATGATGATACTAGCAATGGCGCAATTTTAACGAGAATCTGAAGATCCTGAAATATTAAAATATGTTA
>NC_089795.1:47557799-47567799 GCF_040412425.1 Macrobrachium rosenbergii
AAACCAGTTATGAAACGAGCCGTTCAAGACAGCAACAGCTGGAGATGGCTCATTAAAAAACAGCTTCCTTGACTAGGGATCAAGCTGAGAAGAAGGAGAGGGAGAAAGCAAGATGGATAACATCCTTATTGTATTTAATCAATCTTTAGATACTAAGGGAGCAATGATATGAGAATGGGTACGGCAACTGATTACTTGCATGACAGGTATACCACTGATGAATGTCAAATTCTATTTTCAATGCCGGCTGACAGTGAAAAGAACTGCATGGTATTGCAGAATTGTTGAATGCTCTTTTGAAGGGTCTTGTTGCTTCATGCGGTTTACTGGCCTAATCTTTCTTTTCTCTAAAAGAAAGAAAAAAGATACGGTGCTTTATCATACAAAGGTGATATTTACAACCTGGCCATGCATAAAAAAATTGTTGAAAGAGTTTATGATGCCTTTCGGACATAAGAATCGCAAAAATTTCACGTTCACCTAGAAAAGATGCTGGTCGGAATCGAACGTGAATTTCAATATGTTGGATTGCAATTTGTGTTGTATCGGGAACAACCACGTAAATGTTGAATTAATTGCTGCTGAAATTCTTATTGTTAATAATATTGCATGTAAGAATCAACATGAAATTTTATGACTTTCGGAATATGCTTCTTCGTTAAAATTAACATTACTTTTCTATCTTCTTTGCCTTTTTTGCCTCTATATTTACCCACTTGTTCCTTATTGCTGTTTTTATCATTGTTATTACTAATCCTGCTTCACTTTACTGTAGGGGTGGGGGGGGTGGGGGGTTGGGGGGGTGCCAGCCGATAACAGTGATCAGTAACAAAAACCTACTGATAATCCTAAATTTTGGAGAATAATATACGAAATATTTTCCCTGGTGACAAAGGCGCATTCACTAGTAAGCTTCAGTGTTAATTTAACGTAAAATCTGTCTCGCCAAAAGTTTTGTTCCTCAAAAGGAAAAAAAAATTGGTTGCTTGTAAATAAAAAACAAAAATTAGATGCATTGTTGAGGAAGGTCTGAGATTTCACTCTTCTGATGAGGGAATTTAAAGAGGGGAAAATTAATTACTGATGTTGTTCTGTCAAACAGGTAATGAAAAATGAAATTGAAATTGAAACCTGATCTTTTTCGACCCTTTACAAGCATGTGGTAGATGGACTACACTAAGAACATCCTGTAATCTCCTCTGAAGATAATTATTAATTAACGAGAAACGTGTCATCATAAAAAAAGGGCATTTTGAGGGCTTTCATACACCACACCTCATTCTATGTTGTGTTCTTATCAGGACCTATCTTGACACACTAAGACGACAGTTATCGATATCCATGCCTTCCATTTTTTTCCTTCCATCAAGCCAGTTATCACTCAAGTAAGCGTAGGAATGTGCCACGCTGTCAATCTCCTCAGTTCGAGAGGTCTTTTATTCCCCACACTGCTAGAGTATGAAACAGCCTCCCTGAAGATGCTATGCAATTAGAACCTCAAAAGTTCAATCGGAGATGCAATGCATTACTACCCCGAAAAATTCACTTTGTATTTGAATCATATATTTATCTTTTTCCTTTTCTAATAACTGATCACTTCTTCCTGTATTTCCTATTATATTCTGTAACTTCTTTCGATGAAAACCATATTCTTTGGAAGCATGAATTTCAAGTCAATGGTCTTGGTAGGAATGTTCCACATGAATAGAGGCTTTTCTGTCGATGAATAATAATAATAATAATAATAATAATAATAATAATAATAATAATAATAATAATAATAATAATAATAATAATAATAATTAAAGTTTTATAATTTATCAGGAGCTATCGAAAATACAAGCAGGAAATTTTAATCCTTCAACTCAACTCGAATTAGCGCGACAACCTTATCCCCTTGAATAAGGGGATCATTACTCAACAATGAAGAGAAACCACATACAATGAAGCATCCCTTACATAGCCCTCTAAACCTTTTCTCTTTAACTACCGGAAGCCTCGTAATGCACCACAGAGAGTTTCATCTACAGCATCCTCAATTCATTCAAGCTTCCTTTCAATCTGCTGTCTTGGCTTCCTCTGGTCGCCGCTTCCTTCATTAGGTTCCTTTGAATATGCTTTTAATGAAGTCACTTTTATCTTACCATTATCCAGTCATGTCCATTTGTTTCCCGTGTACTTTTTCTCTTATTCTTTCCCTGCATTCTTCATCTTCACCTTTCTTTTTCCTTATTTCGGTTTGTATCAACTGATTCATCTTTATTCCTTCTCCCTTGATTTAGGAATTATTCTTTATCTTTCTGTTATATTTTCCTGTTCTTCTTCTTCTTCTACTCGTGTACAAGTGAGAGGAGGAGAGAGAGAGAGAGAGAGAGAGAGAGAGAGAGAGAGAGAGAGAGAGAGAAGGAAATTAACAAGAACAGGAAGGAAAAGAAAAAAAATACCAAAACAGTAAAAAAAGGAGGTAGCTGTTTGAACATACACACAAACGGGATCATTCCTCTATGGGGGCCACGAAAATGTTCCCTGGGGTGTCTGACGCGCGTGAATTTTCTGCTTAATGTCGTTATTATTTCCTCTACCGAACTAAGAGTCATTTTATTTAAGCTTGTACGTAGTGCGTGGTTATATCAAAGCAGAGGAAGAGTACACACATTGCTGGTGCGTATACGTAAGTACGCGAATTGAAACTAAAATAACACCTCAATTGCATTAACTGCTTTGCCTAGTAAACATCCCTCACTTGCTCATGCTTTTAACCGCAGAAAATGTCGTCGATAACTCTTGAATGTTTACATTTTCTTTGACACTTTTACTAAGATGAAAACTACAGCAGTGAAGACGAGGCTCATCACTTCCTTGCAAGATTTTATTACCACAAAAAGCTCAAAATGTGAAACTTTTTTTTTGTCGTGAAATTAACATTTTAAAAAGGAAAACTGCTTCTATGGCTCTATTATTTTTGGTCTTTAATTTAAAAGATTGTCTCTAATCGTAATGCTCCATCGTTTTTAATACAGCATATAATTCTATAGTCTATTAAGCAGAGAGAGAGAGAGAGAGAGAGAGAGAGGCCATAATTTTTAACACAGCAGGGTATCTAATTTCCTTGTCTAAAGAGAGAGAGACAGGGACAGAAACACTCCATAACTTTTAACCCAATAAGGGCATCAAATTTCCTTACCCACCCACACACACACACACACACACACACACACACACACAGAGAGAGAGAGAGAGAGAGAGAGAGAGAGAGAGAGAGAGAGAGAGAAGGTTTTAGTGATTCCATCAGAGATTTCGAATTCCCATGACGTTCAAGCCTGTGCCCTTTATTGCGGATTCCACCACATGCATGATGCTCCTTCAATAACAGTGTGTCCAGGCATTTTATTTCTGAATCCTGTGTTCGGTGGCTCAGACCGGAAAAGGTGTGTGTAGGCGCGGTGATAGATTTCAATAGAACGCTTTGGGAAAGAGAAAGGAAAGGGGACAAATTATCACTGTCATTCCATGAGGATTTTGTAAATCAAAATACTACGTTGCGGTAATTTGTTTCTGTGAGGATTATAAAAGAAAATTAGTACTTTCGTCATCTCTGTTATTTTCATAACTTATCTTCTATATTACACACACACACATAAAAGCGTGCTTATATATCTATACAAACATACATACATACGTACATCCATTACATACATATTTATATATGTGTGTGTGTGTGTGTAATTTCATATCCATATTTTCATTAAGCAAATTCCAAAAAAAGCAAAGATACCTTCTGAAAATTTCTCTCTCACTCCTCACTTCCTATCGACTAAATTTCTAACATTCACAAAGAGTTCAAACAAAAAACAATCCCCGTGGCATCTTTGGAAAATAGGAAAGTAGTGAGCTCTAGTTGCTATTTGATAAAAGAATGAAAAAGCAAATAAGAAATTAAACATTTAGTGTATTAGAATCTCTGGAGACTCAGAAACAGAGATCGAAAAATATAAAATATTTTGCATATACACGAGGTAAAGGCAAGAATAATTTGAGTCGTAAGGAATCGCAATAGTGAATTCATTTGTGCTTTCATATATATATATATATATATATATATATATATATATATATATATATATATATATATATATATATATATATATATAAAACACAAATGAATTATATATATATATATATATATATATATATATATATATATATATATATATATATATATATATATATATATATATATATATATATATATATATATATATATATATATAAATATATATATATATATATATACACATATATACGTATATATTCATTTTTATGTATAACTCTAAACACGTTAATGGGTCCAGTCTCTTTTAAAATTAACAAAAGTCACAATTTTCGGTATAAAAAAAACACCATAAATAGCATCGAAGTCTTCTCGAAAGAAGCTGAACCAAAACACACAAAAAATCAATTCTGAGGTAATTCTGAAAAAAAAAAAATCTGAGATATCATAATTCAAAATCGGATCCCCGCAGGCAATCATCTTCAATCGTAGCGTTTATGACCTCAGGCGATTGGCTGTCGGGTGGCAATCTCTAGCCAATAGAAGGGTGTGTGTGTGTGTGAGAAGGGGGGAGGAGAGGAAGGTTTTTTTGGCTGCTGAGACGTTATGGGAGACCAGTCAACGGAAATTCAGTTGCTTTATCTTTTCGGGTTACACGCGCGCACACACACACACACACATATATAATATATATGTGTATGTGCGTATAATTATATATATATAAATATATATATGTATATACATATATATAGTATATATTATATATATATAAATATATATATATATATATATATATATATATATATATATATATATATATATATATATGTATAATAAACTTCAAATCAAACAGAACGGTTGATGTATATATGTAGGTATACCACATGCAAAACTGAAACACTGAGTATAAATCCTAACCAGTTCCGCCTTTAGTATTTCTAAGACAACTCCAAAAAGAATAATACACAGTGGTAGAAATTTACAAAATATTTGCCGGTGTCAGTAAAAATGAACACAGTTTGAAAAAGAAAATGAAGGAGCAGGAAACTAATTAGTGTCTGAGGTCAGTGTTCTATTTACAGAATTTGTTTATCTATGTGTAATGTAAATAGATTGTAAAGAAGGTAGTTGATAAGCAGTTAGAGATAGCTGTGATCCCACTCGTAAAAATAAACACGATGTTTTAATAGATTACTGACCTCAGACGCTAACGTATATATTCTACCTTTTCCCCAAATTTCAGGTGTAAATATCGTATCCAGCCGACTGTGCAGTCGTTGGTGTGTTCTCTGTCTAATGTATTGTTCATTTCAAATGCTGTGAATCAGTCCTCTTGAAGGGGATATAGAAGGATGATAGGCGAAACCGGTCAAGACTTATACCTAGTTTCATATGTCCCTGTAGTACATCTCCGCTCACGTACACGCGCACACACACATACATATATATATATATATATATATATATATATATATATATATATATATATGTACACACACACACACACACACACACACACACACACACACATATATATATATATATATATATATATATATATATATATATATATATATATATATATATATACATACACCTGAATATTACCTGTAATTCATTTGCATGAAACGGAACATGCAACAAGGAAACTTGAAAGGCAATAGAGTATATTTCTATACACTCCGACCTAACTAAAATACCTATTATTAACATAATCAAATATTCAAAAGTCAAATGTAGCCGCTCAGGATATCGTATTTAATTCGGCATTTTTATCCCTTATAAATTCAAGAAATTAAATCAATGAAACAAAATATGATTATTAGGAGATATGATTTTCATAACAATGATTTGAAAAAAATCATGACTTACTTATAATCTTCCTTCCTGCGAGAGGCGATCTGTCGAATTTTCTAAGATGAACCCCCAATTCTCTGTCTTTCCTTTCACTGTTTCCTTCAGGCCTGGAATAAAAATAATAAAAAAAAAAATAGGTAACTTATCTCACGGCCCCCTAAAAAATATTTTTTTTCAATGAGCAAACTCGAAAAATAATCGTAACGTGAAAACCTTCAAGATAACATTTTTAAACCTTCACGCAGTTTCTTTCGGCATCCTATGACAGGATTTTAAAGCCCTCCTAAGACGATTGGAGATTGGAGATTGGATATTGGACTGCCGGGAGAAGAGGTTTGTGGTGCTGGGGGAGAGGGGGAATAGGAGGACCGTATAGGGGGTAGGGTGGTATTGCAGTTCTTAAGCGTTAACTCCCAAAATGTCAACGGGATTAAGTGACTGGATTTTGGCACCATTTCTTCTTATACGAAAGTAAAGGAATTCTCTCTCTCTCTCTCTCTCTCTCTCTCTCTCTCTCTCTCTCTCTCTCTCTCTCTCTCTCTCTCTCTCCGTTCACGTGCGTTATATTTGAGCAGTTAATTTATGACTTACAGGGAAGTGAGTGATGAGTTTAAGAATATAATTTATTACGTATATCAACCAATTTATTTTTAGTTGTATAGAAATATCGTTATACTAGTGATAATACTATTACTTCTACTACTACTCTGCTACTGTTGACAATAATAATAATAATAATAATAATAATAATAATAATAATAATAATAATAATAATAATAATAATAATAATAATAATAATAATAATAATAAAACTGCACCCTTTCCTGTGTAATCCACTGGTGAAACCGATAATGATGTGCAAAAAATACCTACGAATATTTACAACTGTTTGAACAATTCATCATGAATGTTTATGAATGTTTATGAAAATAATCAGGCGAAATTAAGCGGAAGCACCTGATGCAATAATGAGTCACTCATTATTGCACTGTGTTTATGTAACGCAAATATATAGAGGTTATATAATTATGATTTTAAATTCTATTTCGGTCAATGCGGTAATTTCAAACGAATTCGTATTACTAACTCATTAACACAAAGTGAAAATATTTGGGCAAATTAATAAACGCGTCGGTAGTTCCACGTGCAAACTGAGTAAAGAAGAGAATAGTAATATTTTCAAGTAAAAAAGTCTTTATCTGTAAATAAAGATGATGTTTATGGTCTAATTTGCTGGCTTATCAAGGCTGAATATTAGTGACACCAACCCGCAGGTGACTCTGATGCAAAGAATTGAAATAAGTATTATCATCTCTGAATATGCTTCCTCTTTGCATTCTTTTACAACTGCCGTAATATGTGATATTGCCAAGTTTAATTTTTCATTTTTTTTTTTATTTTTCCCCTCTTTATTATTCAAACTTCAAAATAACAGACAACTAAAACAAACTTAAAGAATGTAATCAGCTACTTGAAGCTTTGGGTGCAAACTTACGCAAAATAACTCTAGCCTGAAGGAATCCTTGCATACAAAAACTTAAAGAAGAGATATTCATTAGAAAGTTCCTTAAGGAGGTTCCTTAGAAAAACTGGTTCACGAGGTTTGTGAGGTAGAACCAGTCAAAAAAGATGTGCAATACTTTAGTGTGGTTAGTGGTTAGTTTTTTTTTTTTTTGAGAAAGATTGAGACTTTAAGCCTTGAAGGAAGAGACTTTCAATAGGAAATTCCCTAAAAAAACTGAGCAGACTCCAAATTTATAAGAAGTCTCCCCATCTGATTTAGAAACTGGAGAAAAATATAAGTTGATTTTATGAAAGCCTTTGCAAGATACTGACAAAAACATATGTGGTTTCATCAAAACTTTCCAAGTTTTGATGAAAACTTACACGGCTTTGATCAAAACTTATCAAAAGTTTTTCTTCAAAATCTTTCAAAATACAATGAAGGAAGAGTTTTATATTTAGATAAATATGATGTAGACCAACAAGAAGAGGAAACTGAAGGTATGGTGCATTCAACTGGAAATGTCCCAGGTTTTTATACAGTAGTCCTAAACGATGTTTATAAAGCACAATTTTGAAGAGAGAGAGAGAGAGAGAGAGAGAGAGAGAGAGAGAGAGAGAGAGAGAGAGAGAGAAAAGGCAACATGTGTACTTGCTATCATCCCTATTAGGTAAATATTGTACGTAACTGTGCACGGCTAAGGAATACCACGCCCCACCTAACTCTCTCTCTCTCTCTCTCTCTCTCTCTAGAATTAGATGTTCCCCCCAAGAAAGTAGTAAATTGTAGGCTATAAGTATATCAACCTTAAAATACGAAAATCACTGAAGATCAAATTCAAAATTTTGTTGTGACCAATCACTTTTGAACCTAAACTCTTATTTTATTTATTTTCTTTCTTCTTGTTCTTTGCTTTATTGAGAGATTTGATAAGATGGAGGAAAATAATGTTTCTAGACTAAACTCATTCAGATAAGTTCTTTAATGACTTTGGATGTCTAAAAAAAATGAGAATGTTACGGAGTTTTCACAGCCTGATTTCATAATGAATGCAGCGAACACAGATAATGGTAATGATCATGATTTAAACATTTACTTTTAGGTTTGATATGAAAATATATCTCGCTCAAAATATGCAGTTAGAATCAATTTATTGAGGATTTGTTGTAGGACCCAAAACATCTATTAACAAAGCATATGAGGTCGGCAATGCATTAACAATTCCTGATCGGTACTGAATCTGGAATCAACAGTTCTAGGAAATCTCTTTTCCAGGACCGATTCCTCCCCACCGATAATTGGCTTTGGACTCTTCCAGTCTCCGTTAAATCCGTGTCTTACAAATCCTCATTTTTTCCAAATCTCGCGTCTGTCTGTCTTTTTGTCCTTCGTTTCCGTCACAAATAAATGCTTCTATATTTTCTCTGTCATTGTGATTGTGATCAAGTCTAGGAGACGGGTTACTGTCACATCTGAATAATAATAATAATAATAATAATAATAATAATAATAATAATAATAATAATAATAATAATAATAATAATAATAATTTTAACAAATGCGAAACAGAATCTTAATGGAGACAGGAAACACTGCATGTATCAACTGTGCCCGAATTGTATCGGATGTCAGGATTCAGAGCGGATGTCATACTTACACATTTTATGTGGATGGGAATATAAAAAACTATGCGGATTTTCCGCGGATGCTGATAGTCCGCATCTCTGATTTTTACGTTAATGCATTTCTGGATGCGGATATAGATGTGGATATTAAAACTGCTGGTTTTCCACGGAAGCTAAATATCCGCATCTCTGACTCTTACTTTAATGCAAATGCAGGTGTGGATACAGATACGGATGTCAAAAACTATGCGGATTTTCCAAGGATGCGGAAAATCCGCATCTCTAATTTTTACTTTAATGCATAAATGGATACAGATATAGATGCGGCTATTAAAAACTAAGCGCGTGCGGATGCGGATATCCAAAAAATATCTTATTTTTACTTTAATATAAATACGGATGTGGATACAGATGAGGATACTAAAAACTATGAGGATATCCTGCGAGTGGAGATGCAGATATCCGACACATCTCAGTTCCAGGAGCTCCAGTGATGTAAAAAAATTAATAACGACCATCTTCCTCGTGACGGCAGTGGCAAAAAGAAATGAATATTGAATGATCGTTATTTTTCTTATTTTAATTTCGATCAGCTCCATCTGTACAAAATCTCCCGGATGATTGATTCGGAACAGACGCCTCTTACTGGAAATGTCTTAGCATTTTCAGTTTGCATCTCATGAATACATACGAAGACCAGATTTCAGGAAGGATTTCCAGGTTTCAGGAAGGATTTACAGATTCCAGGTTTCTGGAAGGATTTCGCTCTCATCTGCCTCTCTTATGAGAGACAAGGCTGTGATACGACATTAGAGAGATGTGGCTCAATTTGAATATTTTCTGATAGTTAGAATAGTGTTTTATATGCAATGTGAATCGGTTTATTTACTATTCTCTCATAATCTACTTGTTTATCAGCTTTCTCTCTCTCTCTCTCTCTCTCTCTCTCTCTCTCTATATATA
>NC_089795.1:47572799-47577799 GCF_040412425.1 Macrobrachium rosenbergii
CAGAATTCTCATTCGTTAACAATCAAAACGAAGAATAAATCACAAACGGAACGGAATAATGCATGATTTCATTCTCAGACGCCATAGAGAGTCCTTCCCTTGGTTGCTATACAGTGCAACCGAGCTCTTCGCTTCCATTCTGAAACTAACGACTTCATTTAAGAACAAAACTGGAAATACTGATCGTCTTTAACTGCAATAAACCACTAGCTGTTACTGTAAGAAGAAGAAGTTTTACGGAGTTCATTATTTTATGAATTCAAAATCAGGATATAAGTGAAACCTTATGTAATGATAATACCAACATGAAGACACTAAATTCTATCTACAGTTGATCAACGTGCGTAATGAAATCATGAAGTTAGGTCGGCTTATGCTAGCACGGGGCCTTGTCCAATGGCGGTTCGTAAGTGTGGTCAAGCATTAAAGGGAAAAGGAGGCCAGCTATGGACCTCAGGACTTGGATACTAACTGAGACGAATCATGACGTTCTTTGTTTTGATGCAATATGAAGAGATTAAAAAGCAATGTGAATACAAAGTGTACCTATTATTATTATTATTATTATTACATTTGTCTACACGTCAGTAGAGGAATAGTACCTATTTCCTGACTCCACGAGATTATATTTCCTTCAATTTCCTGAAACGCGCTGTCATCCAGTATCATAGAGAACTGAAATAAGCATCCTAGAAATGGAAAACAGAATTAATCTGTATTTCCTTGGGGCCCTTTTAGATCTTATTAAATTATATTTACACTGACAAAAGGCCACCCCACCTCCCCCCCGCCCGCAACTAAAAATCCAGAATTCTTACCCGCGGTGCGCACAGGTGCTTAATTAATGGTTCTTCTCTGAGTTCTAACTGCGGAACGTGAAATCCAAACGTAGCGCATTCCACACTGCTAAGTTAAGCAACAGCTGCTAAAAATCGACGTAAATAAAGTCATCGTAATTCCAAGGGTTATCTGCCGATGCGGGAATTATGCATTTCAGAAGGAATGCGCGCGCAGTTTCTGTATGTCTTTGGAAATTATATGACGAAGTTATCATTTCCACTCTGTTTCGAAATCAGTTTTAATTTGACTTTTGTTGAAATGGGGGAAAGTGCAAGAATAAACGAAACTGTTTGTGTATATAGCGAATAACAAGCCTTTGTGTCTGAATGATGAAACGTAATTTCTAAGCTATATTGCGTGGTCACCAGAATTAATGGAAAAAGAAACATAGCCTAATCCCTCAGGGACTCGCAAATACATCGAAGAACTTAAATTTTCAACTGCTCTTTCACTAAAACAAAAAACAAAAAAAAAGGAAAGGAAAACAGTTTTTATTTTGTATTTTCTCACCACAGTTTTACCGCTATATTGTTACATAAAACCTCTATAACTCTTCTATGAGCGATTGTTCAAACGTATCGTTTTTATGATGACTATAAATGCATTTTTATAACAGCATGTTACTTTGATACATAAATCTCGATGATTCTTGCATAAACACTTATAGTTATCGTATTTGCGATTACTATAAATGCACTTCTATAACTGCAAAGAAAGTGTGTTTTCAGTCCCTCTGAATCTATATAACTTCCACTCTGACGCAGTAATTATGTAAGCTGAGTGAACCTTATTCTCGAGACTACAGCTTCGCCAATTGTAATTTCGAAAGTTCTTTTGAATACTTTGACGTCATACTATTTCTGAGACAACTTTAATGAGAGGGATTTGACGATAACTAGCTTTGTCATTAAATGTAAGACAAACTTTTCTCTGACGATATATATATATATATATATATATATATATATATATATATATATATATATATATATATATATATATGTATATATGTATACATATACATATACATATACATATACATATACATATATATATATATATATATATATATATATATATATATATATATATGTATATATATATATATATATATATATATATATATATATATATATATATATATATATATATATATATATACATACATACAACCCCCGTCCTTAGCAACTCTTACTTCAGAATCATCTAATTAACCCTTCGTCGTCGACGCTGTTCGTAATGCTTCGCCTGTAAATATAGTTTTGCTTGAATTCCTTCCTTAATAGAAGTCAAATTTATATATCAGTTCTTTTCATGGCTGATTTTACCGAGTTACTGACCTTAACATCTGCTGCACAACCGTATCAGAATCACGAAAATAGGTCATATCTTTACATAATTCATAAGAATTTTTGAAAATGACTTTGTGCTTCGTAAGGTGTAATTAGACTACTAAGAATCATTTGCTCTTTCCCTTACTAAGAAAATAGAAATGGAATGGCGCAAATATTGCGCGAGAATTCATCCAATTCCACAAGGGAATTAGATGAGCGGGCCGTTTCTTCCAGAAATTAATAAACTTCTCTCAAAAGCTAATAATCCTTTCATCTGCTGCCCTGGAAATGAGATGTTATAATTGCCTGGTGTAGAGAGCGCCCCTGATATCTACTGAATTCAATTTCCCCGGAAATTTCAAGCTATAAGAAATCATTTCCCGGCTCTCACATTAATTCTTTACTTGTGACCTCATAAAGGGAGAGATCCTTTGACTGTTACCCGTATGCTTGCACAACCTTGACGTTTAAAAATTGGGGTAATGTAAGAGAGGGTCGAAACGGTAGGTCCCGTCCCAGGTACAGTATGTACCTTTCCGAAGCTTGGGCTAAGATCCCTGGCTGGACAATGTCAAGTCTAGCTGTCGAATATGTTTCCGAGAAATATTTCTCATTCATTTTAATTTTTCTTATACAGTACTGTATATTTCCTTCATGATTTCATTTTGATAATTTCAATATTCTGCCTTTCTGTTTACCTGTCTTTTCTGTTTGTCTGTCTGTCTGTCTGTCTGTCTCTCTCTCTCTCTTTGTAAAATATATATATATATATATATATATATATATATATATATATATATATATATATATATATATATATATATATATATATATATATATATATATATATATATATATATATATATATATATATATATATATA
The DNA here is from genome assembly GCF_040412425.1 of Macrobrachium rosenbergii. Classification (NCBI taxonomy): domain Eukaryota; kingdom Metazoa; phylum Arthropoda; class Malacostraca; order Decapoda; family Palaemonidae; genus Macrobrachium; species Macrobrachium rosenbergii. Next base: position 47,575,857 of record NC_089795.1, read on the forward strand.
TATATATTTATATGGGTTGGGTACGATTGGTCCAATGACGATTAGTCCAAAGACGATTGGTCCAAAATCAATTGGTCCAACGGGATTATTGGTCCAATACCAATTGATCCAAAGGAATTATTGGTCCAATGTTTATTTAATGAAAATTAGTCCACAAGTGAAATTTCCCTTCTTGGTTTCTGTTACCATAGCACGATAATGAAACAATAGCATAATAATGAAACGACCTTTCTATATTGCCAAGTAGACTTGTTAACATCAAAGGAGATACTTTGTTCATGTAAACAAACAGTATTTAGGGCGTCCTATAGGTATATGTACATGCTTTGTTATTTTCAAAAACATTTAGTAAACGCTTGAAGCCCTTACCATGGAGCCGACTGTATGTGACACGGTACTTTCCGAAAGAGGAAAAGAAAAACTTTCAGTTAATGGATATTTGTATACGCTACATTCGAAAAGGACTAAGGAGACAACTGGAAAAGATACATATTACTGGAGATGTGAAAAAAGAGGATGTAAAGGCACAGCAAACACGCACTTTGAAGATAACTGCCATTATTTGAAAAATGAAAGAGAACACACGTGTGGAGCTGCTGAGTCAAGTCGTGTTCATGTAGTGAAATGCCAAAATGCAATTAAGGAAAAGCTAGTATCACCAGTGATAAACCATGCCAAATTATTCAAGATGTAGTTAGTCAACTAGATCCATCTGTTGTGCCATATATAGGGTCAAAAGAGACTATCAGCAAAATGATTAGAAGAATACGCAAGGAAGGACCCCAAAAACCAAGTGATTTACAAGATATGTTTATTCCAGACGAATATAGAAAAACACTCTCCGGTGAGACATTTCTAGTTAGTGAATCCAACATTGGAGATGATAAAATATTGTTATTCACAACCCATTCAAATGTCAAAAAACGTAAATTAAAAAAAAAAAGATGCTGAACGTGAACAAAGAATTTTAACTGTATTTTCCGAGAGAGAGAATTATGAAATTTTAGATTTTTTACGAGCGCTAGCTCATAACCTAAGGTTTTAAATTCTGACATGTAATAAATCAAATGTTAATCCTCTTTATTTTTAGCGTTTAATTAATGTATTACAGTTTATACCACTAAAGTAAAACAATTAGATTTTTTTTTATCTGAATAAAAAGTAATGAAATGGCAGTTTTTATTTATGTACTGTATTACAGTTTATATCACTAAAGTAAAACAATTAGATTTTTTTCTGAATAAAAAGTAATGAAATGGCAGTTTTTATTTGTTTTCAACCTTTTTTAACATAAATAGTTGAAATGACCTTTTGACTAATAAGGTAGGCAATTCTATAGTGGGTACATCCATCCAAGCATGGTGATCTGTGCTTTTCATATCGCAATTGCGAATATCCAGGTCACTTGCAAGTGTTACAAAGGTCAAAATTTAATGGACAAATTGTCCCATTGGATCAGTTGGATTTAGACCAATAATGCTGTTGGACCAATAATCCCATTGATCAATTGGACTTGGACCAATAATCCTGTTGGACCAATTGATTTTGAACCAATCATCATTGGACGAATCGTCTGGGACTGATATATATATATATATATATATATATATATATATATATATATATATATATATATATATATATATATATATATATATATATATATATATGTATCTATATGATATGTATACAAGCATACATAGATAATACTCATACTTATTTTTTCCTGCACTACAACACACACACTGTCATTATTTATAATAATTCTAATCACTTAAGCTAATAAATCTGTCAAGAATTATCTGACGACGTAGGTCCAAAGTCTCTCACGGTGATGCTGCCGACAAGAAAAAACAAACATAAAAGAGAAAGCTAATGAGGCATTTTCCCCTCGTAAAGGAACTTCTGTCTAGATAAAGTGCATCCAGAGAACTCTGCTAAGC
>NC_089795.1:47582799-47605299 GCF_040412425.1 Macrobrachium rosenbergii
CCATTCCATGTCACACACTCTTTGGGATTCAGAAAAAATATGGGTATGTATACAAATATTCCGAAGGCAGATTTTTATATGATAAGTTTTCTCTTTTACGATGATTCTGAATGGGACTGGGATATATATATATATATATATATATATATATATATATATATATATATATATATATATATATATATATATATATATATATATATATATATATATATATATATATATACATAATTACAGTTTCGTCCCCAGTTTTGTGAGTTTAAAAACTTCATACCACATATTAGAGGAGTGACACTCGAGTTTACTTTATTAGAAACAAAACCGCCCAAATTCCAAACTGAATTTAAAACATTAAGGTTAAAATAGAAAAAAGTAGCTTCCAAATAGTAAAAATTATTCAAAAGAACCAATAAAGAATATTACGGCAAGAGAGAATAAAACTGAGCCCTAGGGAAGATTTAAAAAAAATATCCCCAGAATCCATGATTTCTGGGTGAGGTTCTGGTGGCCCAGTGACCCAGAATGTGAGTCACCTTCTTCCGGGTAAGGACCCAGGGTTTTACACTTAAACAAGACTTTATTGAAGAAAAGAATGAAAGAACTGTCATGCTCACGTGGCGATTTTCGGGTGAGGCCGAACACTTTAAATGCGCCTCGTTATTGACCGATGAATATGAGAGCAAATCTACCCAAGTGATGAACACACGCGCGTGTACGTACACACACACACGCATAATAAGTTCGGTTCAAACCGCTCATTCGTGTTAACTTCCCTTGAGTACTCTGATTAATAAGACAACGATTAATAGGATAACGACGAGAGAGAGAGAGAGAGAGAGAGAGAGAGAGAGAGAGAGAGAGAGAGAGAGAGAGAGAGAGAGAAGGAAGGAGGGAGGGAGAAACAGGCTATCATGAAACAACGTTCTTATAAGGATTGGATCACGGACTGGATGAAAGAATAATCAAATATGACGTTGTTTATATTTGTTTCGAAAAACAACACATATTGACGTAAGGATATGACGTATTACTCAGTAGCCACGAAAACCAAAATAACAGCTCCAAAAATAATTCCATGTGCAATACTGAGCTGATCTATCATTCAGCAAAAAAAAAAAAACGAAAAATAAAAAAGGATCAGCAATCACAGTTAACAAAAAAGGCAACATTTTCTTCCAGAAACGAAAAATTAATTCAAAAGAGGCCATTTGATCTTGCAACCTCGACGTTAGAGTGAAAGTTTCCAGAGTCTTTTGTTTTACTCATAACGGAGTCTGGATGATGGAGGCTTTCCACGGGAAAGGAAAAAGGGAAAGAGAAGGAACAGAAGAGCCCAACCGAAGGGCAAGAGTTGCCGGGTTCAGTGGAAAAGAAGAAAAATAGCTCTTCGTGGAACGGGGTTTTCTCAGCGGGTCCAGAATGACGAGGGCTTCTTAGCCTTCAGGGAACCTAATTTTCTATCTGATGGCGACGCTCAAGGATAAGATCCGGGAGTTTGGAATCTGGCATCCGGAGATTGTGCTAAAAAATGTTTATTGACAAAAACAAAAACAAAAGGTATTTCTTTCTCTGTAATCTCTGAAAATCTCCCCAGACTATTGAACGAGCCTTTGGCACGTCCTCAAATTTCAGTGATTAACCTGGTGATTTACATTCGGAATGCAAAAACAAATAGTCTACTTAGAGAGAAACACATCCGCAGGAGTCACGAATAACTCAAGATTTGTTATTGACTTTGGAGAGTCTAGAGAGGGAACAAATTAGAATGTTTGTAGTCTCAGAGCTGAAGAAAAATTACTTTAGAATTGAGAGGAATTCTCAGTTTATTTAATTGTTTAAGGCAATTTAACATACAATTATCCTGTTAAACTACAGTCAAAAGCATGGATGATTAGGAGTACACTTTGATAAGCAATTTTGACTTATGCTAGAGAGGTTGTCTAGAATTGCATATTTATAAAGTCAATAATAATAATAATAATAATAATAATAATAATAATAATAATAATAATAATAATAATAATAATAATAATAATAATAAAGGGTATGAGGTGTACCATATAATTCAGCGTTTTTCATTGAATTTTTCTTGATATTTTGTCATAATTTTACTCTTGAAAATTATTTCATTTTTATCGTGACTTTCTATTCTACAAACAAATCAATCTTTAAGTAACACCGGAAGACGCTTGCTGTTATTTATGGGAGATGCTTTTGAAGAATACAAAATGAAGGAGGATTATAGTTCTGATTTAGACATATCAAAAGGTATTCCTTATGAAACGCAAGTTTCTTTTGTGTAGAGAATATGTCAGATCTTATAACAGTAAAGTGAAACATATCAAGATTATTGAAAGTTTTTGTATGGAACATGTCAATTCTTATAACAATAAAGCGAAACACATGAAGATTATCGAAAAGAAAGCAGACCAGAGCCGGTAAAGCAATTTAATACAAAGGAATCAAGATTTTGCGGTAAACTGCTGGAATATCTTTTATTGACTCATTTATAAATATTGCCTGCTGAGATCTCGTGACGGAAGGTGTGTGAAAGATAAAGAAAGGAAATGGGAAGTAAAATGAAAATAGACTTAAAGAATGATTTTCAAAGATTAGACTTCAGAAAAACAATAAAGTGCAGATCATAACTTACAATAAAGGTAAGTAACATCAAACTGGTAGTAATGATATAGTCATGATCCATAATTAACACCAATAGCAACATAATCAACGAAGATAACAATTCATGGCGAAAATTTAGTCGTGATTTAGAATTCAGACAAAAGCTCAGGTATTCATCATTTCATAAATAAGAATTACGGTTGAGAGCAATAACCACGGAATTCAAAACAGACATTCAAAACTTCAAAATATGGATAACTGAATCATGGAAAAGATAAACTGACGACTTGTTAAATATGCAGTAATGATGACGATATAAATATTGCAAAGCAATATTTCACTGACCACTGGAGGATCAGAGCACATGAAATGTTGATCTTAGAATAAAGGAGGAACACTTTTACATCCGTAATTAAACAGAGCCTAATGCATTAGTGCCCAAATATCACTGAGTACGGAAAGAGAAGAAGACAAAACTCGGGAACTATTAAACAACAAATTTAGAATAAAAATCCGGTAACAACTAACCACAAGCGCCATCCATCGGGAACAATGAGAAGGATTTATCACTAAATGCAGCCCAGACCATTCACAAAAGAAGGTCCCCCCCCCGCCTCCTTATCCTCCTGCATTTAGGAGAATGGCATCGGAATCAATCTGCAACTGTTGGATTGTCGTATTGCTTCTCAGTTGGATGTATTGCTTCTCAGGCATGAAAGGGATTCCTGCCGATTTCTGAGCAATACAAAGGAATAATGAGGATGTCGAGCGGTATCAAGTGTCTCGGATCGTATCGGACGTGAATGATATGTGAATAATACCAGCATGTGGAAATTGAAAGTTGGCTTTCAAGAGAGATTCGTCTTTTTCACTGTATTACTTTACTACGTAAAGGTTTATACTCCTGTCCCTTTCATGTTCTGAAAAATTTTTAGTGCATCACTAGAATGATCACATCACAGTCAAAATGTGCATGGTTGTTTATTTTTATTTTTTGTAGTGGTTAGCGTACCACCACAGAAAATAACGATATATTGAATATTTATGTGTATATACCCACACATATACAAACATATATTTGTATATATATATATATATATATATATATATATATATATATATATATATATATATCTATCTTTATATATATATATAGGGTAAGGTCATGTTATTAAAACTAACTTGAGGTAAAGTGAGAAAAACAAAACTATTAGGATAATGCAAGAATAGTCTTTAATATACAGGATCGGATACTGTAAATAAAAAATATCATGGTAGGCCTACTTTCACCTGATTCCTAAAAAGGCTTTGAGGAATTGTAGAATCCTTTATATTGCACATTACTCTCCTCTCTCTCTCTCTCTCTCTCTCTCTCTCTCTACTCTCTCTCCTCTCTCTGAGAAAGTCTAGACGCTGCAGAAAGCTGTGGAGGCAGCTCAAAACCCAGTGGCTCATGAATATAACTTTTCTCATCATAATCAAATTTCTTCAAAAAGAAAATTTCCATCGAAGTTTTCAAGCACTTTGGACGTTGTTCATGAGCATGAAACGATGGAGGAAGAACGGTTAGTAAACACTCTATATTAGGTTTCTTTCAAAGAAAATTGAAGCAAAATGCATAGGAAAAATATAAAAAATAATAGATAATAGGCTTAAATTTCTTGCTAAGACACTTTTTAAACCGTGTTTCCCTTACTACAGGTTCTTACATGCAATAAACAATAAATATTCCCCTTCAACTGTTAACCACCTTAGCGTATACGTTTATTTTCACCGTAATATCAAAGTTCTCATCAATTTTCTAGATGCGGATTCTGTTTGTCTGAATTACCTTCAAGAGCAAAATAATCAAACAGCAACAATAATATAATTTTACTTGTCTTTAAGTTTTAGACTTTCGTTTTTGGTCCTGTTGTCAAAATTCATAATCAGAAATATTCATGATGAATCCATTCCTTGACAACTATCATGGATTCACCAATTAAATGTTAAATATTGTCAATGATCTTAAAACACTAGAGGTGCTGATTAAAGGTAGAATATTAATGCTGAGAGGAAGGAAGGGTGCAGAATTAATATTGTAAATTATGGAATTATTTCACCTAGGGACTACTATAATAATGTGGCAATTTTGAACAAAAACAAATTCAAATTTGGCAGATGTACTCTCAAACATTAGCCGAAATTAGAATGAAATAAATAATCAGAAAGAATGGGGTTGCACAAAAATTCTCTATCTATGCTCTATAACTAACTCTCTCTCTCTCTCTCTCTCTCTCTCTCTCTCTCTCTCTCTCTCTCTCTCTCTCTCTCTCTATATATATATATATATATATATATATATATATATATATATATATATATATATATATATATATATATATATAGATAGATAGATAGATAGATAGATAGATAGATAGATATATAATTATTATTATTATTATTATTATTATTATTATTATTATTATTATTATTATTATTACTTCAGCTAATGACGTATCCACGTATTCCTGTTTGTTGTCATTGTCGAGAAGGAAATCTTTTCATTCTTCCCGAAAATCAAAGTACGTCCCGACTAAAAACATACAAACTTCGGCGCAATCGATTTTTCTGTGTAGCATATAACTAAAGCTACCGAAAATACTTCTATCTTTCAATGGTCTCGTTATAATGCTGTATGTGCAACGGCCCACGAAACTTTAACCAAGGCCCGGTGTGGCCTGTCCTATATCGTTGCCAGACACACGATTATGGCTGACTTTAACCTTAAATAGAATAAAAACTACTGAGGCTAGAGGTCTGCAATTTGATGTTTGATGACTGGAGGGTGGATGATCAACATACCAATTTGCATCCCTCTAGCCTCAGTAGTTTTTAAGATCTGAGGACGGACACAAAAAGTGCGGACGGACAAAGCCGACACAATAGTTTTCTTTTACAGCCAACTAAAAAAAAAGTCAAGGTAAAACGCTATTGAATGACCAATGGACCATTACCGTGTCATAAAACCGCCCTTCGACAAAAAAAAAGGGGGGGAATTTGGAGATTTCTGCAGCATCGAGCGCTACTTGCTATGCATAAGTGCTGCATCTCCTCCGGGAATCGCTGACTTTGCTGAATCTAATCGTGGGACGGATCTTTTCTCCTTTCAACTTTTCGTGTTTAGAAAATACGATTTTATTTCATAGTTAGGCAGTTTATGGAAGGATCGCCGGATTTAATTTATATCATGAATCTTTTAAACACTTACGAGATTGTGTTGATATATCATTGAGCACAGTGAAAATTATACATTTGTAATTGTTTTTATTATCCAGAAGATGAACCCTATACACATGGCACAAACCCACAGAAGTCATTGACTTGATATTCAAGCTTCCAAAAGAAAATGGTGTTCATTCGATTTGATAACCTTTCTTAAAACAGTTAACCTTCTATTTCAATCATTTACTTACATTTTTTTATCAATTTGTGAATTCATTTTTTCTTTCCTCATAACTGGTCTCTTCTTTCTGTATTTCTTGTACCTTCTGTTACCTCTTTCAAGTGAACACCATATTCTTCGGAAGCCTGAATTTCAAGTCAATGGCCCCTGTAGGCTTGTTCCATATGAATGGGGATCACCTTCTGAATAATAATGATAATCATAATTGCCTAATTCGAATAATGACCTCATTTATATGAAAATGATCAGAATAATTGATTGGATGAGGTATGAGTTAATCCCTGATATCTACTGTTCCTTTGCTGCTTGTTAAAAACATACTTTATAATATCGTGGAATTTCTCTCTCTCTCTCTCTCATTTGTTTTGCATATATCTCCTAGGACAAAGCATGCATTCCAAAGAGGGGAACTGATTGAAAATGTAATTACATTTACTGATTCATGTTAATCCCATATTTCCACAACCATCTCTCATATAATAAAAACACGTTGTATAATAGTATCAAATTTCTGTCTGTCTGTCTGTCTGTCTGTCTGTCTCTCTCTCTCTCTCTCTCTCTCTCTCTCTCTCTCTCTCTCTCTCTCTCATTTATTTTTCAGATATCTCTTAGATCCACAACGCATATCTTATCTTATAAAAACACACTGTGTAATATTTTCAAATCTCTCTCTCTCTCTCTCTCTCTCTCTCTCTCTCTCTCTCTCTCTCTCTCTCTCTCTCTCTCTCTCTTATTTTTATGTATATGAAGAGAAAGCACATGAACCCACAAGACAAAGGGGACGTCATCGCGTCCTTTTCAGACGTCAAGAGATTCCTTTCCGCTGAGCCTTTGTTTGCAACAAGTGCAGGAGAAGGAAACCAGGAATGCACGAGAAGTTATCTGGCCGAAATTGCATTGTTCTCGGAAGGGACGCCAAGGGGGAGGGAAAGAACAGGGGAGGAGAAAGCGGAAGGGAGGAATGAAGGAAGACGAAGGGAGGAAACGAGAAAAAGAGGAAGGGAGGAGATGAAGAAAGGAGGAAAGAACGAAAGGAGTGGGTAGTGAAGGAGGACTGGAGGAAAGGAAAAGAGGAAACGGGGAATAAGGGAAGGGAGGAAATAAGGAAGGAAATGGGGAATAAGGGAAGGGAGGAAAAGAGGAATAAAGGAAGGGAGGAAAAGATGAAAGGAAGAAGGAAGTAAAGGAGGAATGGAGGAAAGGCTGAATGGAGGGAGCGAGGTGAGGAGGAGAGGAGAAGGGATGAAAGGAGGAAAGGAGTAAGGGAGGAAAGTAGGAATAGAGGAAGAGAAGAAAGGAGAAAAGGAGGAAGGGAGGAATGGGAGAAAGGAGGAAGGGGGGGAAGGAGGAAGGGAGGAAAGAAGGATAAGAGAAAATAAGGAAGGGAGGAAAGGAAGAAGGTGGAGAGGCGGAAAGGGGGAAGGAAGAAGAGAGGAAAGGGCGAAAAGGAGGTAGGTAGGAAATGAGGAAGGTATTTGAGGCGGAAAGGAGAAAAGGAGTAAGGGAGGAAAGGAGGAAAGAAGGAAAAGAGGAATGGAGGAAGGGGAAGGGAGGAATGGAGGAAAGGAGAAAAGAAGGAAGGGAGGAAAGGAAAACGGAGGAAAGGATGAAAGTAGAAAGATAAGAATGGAGGAAGTGAGGAAAGAAGGAAGGGAGGAAAAGAGGAAGGGAAGAAAGGAGGAAGGGAGGAAAGGAGGAAAGGGAGAAAAGAGGAATGGAAAAAGGGAGGGAAGGAGGAAAGGAGGACAGGAGGAAAAGAGGAAAGAAGGAAAGGAGGAATAAAGAAAAAGTGGAAAGGAGGAAGGGAGGTAAAGAGAAAAAGAAGAAAGAAGTAACGGAAGAAAGGAGGATTGGAGAAGGGGAGGGAAGGAGGAAGGGAGGAATAGAAGAAGTGAGGAAAGGGGAAAGGGAGGAAAGGAGGAAGTTAGAACGGAGGAAAGGAGAAAAGGAGGAAGGGAGAAAAGGAGGAAAGGAGGAAAGGAGGAAAGGAGAAAAGGAAGAAAGGCGAAAGGAGGAATGGAAAAAGGGAAGGAAGGAGGGAAGGAGGAAAGAGGACAGGAGAAAGAGGAAAGAAGGGAAGGAGAAAAGATGGAAAGAAGGAAAGGGGGCATAATGAATAAGAGTAAAGGAGGATGGGAGGAAAAAAGAAAAAAAGGAAAGAAGTAAAGGAGGAAAGGAGGATTGGAGAAAGGGAGGGAAGGAGGAAGGGAAGAATGGAGGAAAGGAGAAAAGGAGGGTGGGAAAAAAGAAGGAAAGGAGGAAGGGAAGAAAGGGAGAAGGGAGGAAAGGAGAAAAGGAAGAAAGGAGAAAGGAGGAATGGAAAAAGGGAGAGAAGAAGGAAAGGAGGACAGGAGGAAAAGAGGAAACAAGGAAAGGAGGAATAAAGAAAAAGTGGAAAGGAGGAAGGGAGGTAAAGAGAAAAAGAAGAAAGAAGTAAAGGAAGAAATGAGGATTGGAGAAAGGGAGGGAAGGAGGAAGGGAGGAATAGTAGAAGTGAGGAGAGGGGAAAGGGAGGAAAGGAGGCAGTTAAGAATGGAGGACAGGAGAAAAGGAGGAAGGGAGAAAAGAAGGAAAGGAGGAAGGAAGGGAAGGAGAAAAGGAAGAAAGGCGAAAGGAGGAATAGAAAAAGGGAGAGAAGGAGGAAAGGAGAAATGGAAGAAATGGGAAAAGGAGGAAGGGAGGAAAACAGAAAAGCAGGAAGGGGGAAAGGAGAAAGGACCGAAGTTCGAGGGGATGTTCCCTATCGATATGACTAAAAGAGAGAGAGAGAGAGAGAGAGAGAGAGAGAGAGAGAGAGAGAGAGAGAGTTAGAATAAGAGTGATAACGAAGGAAGAGAAACAACGATAAAATGAGAAATGATTTCTCGTTTAATGGTGGAAATTGACTACGCGAGAAACTGCAAAATTTTAAGTGAAAATTTCAGTTCGATTTTGCTCTAGGAAATGTTTTAGTATTAGAAAACACAAGAAAAAAATAATTTAATTATTTTGTTGTTTAAGTTAGCGAATTTACCGTTTACTTTAAATTTTTAAAATCTATTTAGGCTTTTACTTGCCTTTTTGAGTTTTAAATAACTTAAAACGAATGGAAATTGCCATTGATTACCAATGAATAAGAGACGCCAGGGCGTTAAATGGCATCACTCAGCTGCAAATTCCGATTGAATAATTAATAACAATCGCATTATCAACTCTGCAAGGATTATGAAGTGTTTAGTATCATCACATGTAAGAGTTTTTTATTAATTTGTTGATGCAATAATTTCACGTACCATTATGAACCAATACTGGTTATCAATGAGTGCGTTTTATATCCATCGTAGCGTTTTGTTGATATTTTTGGATTCTTCTTAAAAGAATGATATAAACATGCATATATATATATATATATATATATATATATATATATATATATATATATATATATATATATATATATATATATATATATATATATATATATATATATATATATATCAGGTTGAAGAGGTAAAGGCATGCATGTCTCTTACAAGATCAAGTTTATTCTGCCAACGTTTCACATCACATGATGCATCTTCAAGGCTGGAAAATTACAGACAATAAATACAGAAAATGTCACTTATACAATGGGAAAAACTTTTTTAAACATTTAAAACATTTACAAATACAAAAAATTAAAACAAGTACTTGAAAGGAACACCTACCAAGGCAAGAGCTAAAAAGTGACTAAAAAGACAGGGAGAAAATAAACAAACGAAAGAAACATGATCTTGTAAGAGACATGCATGCCTTTACCTCTTCAACCTGAGATGTTTGTCAGGGTCTATTTCCCCTGCGATTCTTTTATATATATATATATATATATATATATATATATATATATATATATATATATATATATATATATATATATATATATTTTGTGAATAGACAGGGCTTTGTTACATTTAGGTAGCACTTATAGTTGGAGCATGGTAATTTATTGCTCTTTATGAGTATTCACTTGTATCATCAGAAGAAGGACGTTAAGAGAGATAAAAATCCCTCCCCCTCTTTTTTTTTTTTTTGGTACGTTTAAGTCGCAAACAAAATTGGGACGTTTTCTCTAATGATTATGTTTTTCTCTTAATGCTCCAAGATTTTCAATATGCAATACGCAGTCTTTCTCAAGGGATAAGCCTCGAAAATAAGCTAAAATGCAAAAGGCGTCAGTGGTGAATAAATCCGTTGTCTTTGAATTTAGGATTATCGATTGTTTATCACTATGATTGTTAAAGTTCCCGGATAAGAAGAACTGAGCTGATTGTTTAAGTTCCCAAAGAAAATATGAAGATAAGTTTACGTTTCAGTGAAATAACTTGTTGATACAAAGCTCCGTTTCTCAGACTCAAATTCCTTTTATTACGTTGATGAAGAAGCGTCTGAAGGTGGTAGACAGATCGTACTTTAAACTGAAATAACCTTTCTCTCTTACTGCGTGCACTGAGGTATTCAAACTTCTATTGTGCATGATTTGATAAAATTCGAGCGTCATGCAAAACAGGACTAATTACGTTTCCTTTATGAAGTCTGAATGTTTCCTTTATTTTTATGAGTTTAGAAAAAATCCCATCCGATATAGGCGTCAAGAATGCTAACCGATTTGATATGTCACTGAAACATCTTTTGAATATTCTGGGCAATCCATACCTACAAGAATGGCTCAAATTAAACCCTTCCAATTCGCCACATTGAAAGGAACATTAGTATTCAAGGGGAAAAGTTATGCTTCATTATGTTCCCCGACATAATTCCCCTCTAGCATAAATTATCCAGATGTTTACAGGCAGAAGAGAGCATAGTTAAATTATGATTATTCATTTCATATGGAACCCTTGCTTAGGAATTAGTGGCCATTTTGGAATTGCTTCATAGATCGCTAACAGCCTTAAACATCTGCACTGCATTACGGTTATACTGGTGTGGCCACACTACAGTAAAACATGCCATAAACACGTCGACAACTTATTGCATACGTATTACAAAAAGGCTGGATAATCGCGTGATCCAGTGGTTAGAATTGCCTACAAGTCGTCGACATATATTCAACCTGCTTGTGACGTATGTGCGATAAGTCATCCAATTCTCATTATTTCAAAGCTACTGCTTAACAAGCATCCCAGGTTGCCAGTTGGAATGCATTTTAGTACAAGGTCATTGATTCTGATGATTTATATATATATATATATATATATATATATATATATATATATATATATATATATATATATATATATATATATATATATATTAATCACATCATCTTTACAATAATATATGAAATAATCAAGTGACATGAAATATGACGATCCTTATCTTACCTTTCGACTTAATCAAAAAGGGCCCTCATACACCTATGATGTCCAAATCACTCCAACTGCTCTGTTCAGCATTGATTTGCTTTACTCCCTTTGCAGATTTGCAAATAACCGTTATGCTGTATTTAACCTAAATCGAATGCCTTGAACTGGTAACGTATTTAGTGAATGCTGATATATTATTGAAAATCAAGCTTCGATGAAGAATAAAAAAAAAAGTTGCACCGGCTAAACATGATCAAGAATTAAAAAACAAAACTTTCCACTTGCAAAATATCATTCCCATACACCGCACGATTTATTATTTTATCTTTTGGAAAAAAATATAAATATACCGCTTACTGAATGTTTTTGTAATATTCTGCGGAAAAGTTATTTTTTCATAACAACGTTCAAATCGTTAAATATTAATACCCAACGATAAAAATTAATAAATTCACTGTGAGACAACATTTCCTAAGACCGAACAAAAATCCAGTCAAAATCTAGGTAAACAGGTTAACAACATGTTTGTTTACATGAAAACTTTCCACGGCCACTGAACTCGAGGCAAAACGATTTATTTTGGACAAATTCGAATTAACGTCTTAATATCTCGAACGCCAATGAATTCATTACTGCCAATGGATGCAGTATGTGGCTGGAAATGAAGTGAATCGATCTGTAGATTTCCCTTGTCTTCTTTATTGTCATATAATTACTGTAACTGCCTGTTGCCAACTATATTTTGAAAGCGACTGAAAATGTTAAGCTGTTAGAATTACTAATCAATTCGAAGTTAACATCTATTTTCGTGTTCGTAATAAATGAGTATTCCTGGTGAACAGCCTCAGCTCTGAAACGCTCCGCTTCCATTGGTTCATTCATCGGGAAATATGAATAATTGTAAAAACTGAATAACTGTAATTGCTTTTCCGGTTATATATAGAATGATGGTACAGACCGTGAAATGAAATCAAGGATATAGAGAACAAGATTAGAACATATGTATCCGAACAGATCTATTTCCATATCCACGCCAAAACACAATATTATATATATATATATATATATATATATATATATATATATATATATGTATATATATATATATATATATATATATATATATATATATATATATATATATATATATATATATATATATATATATATATATATATATATATATATATATATATACTGTATATATGTGTATATAGATACATAAATATTTATGCATATATAGATATACTGTATATATATGATGTAATATATAAAATATAAAGTCCATCTAAAGGACAAACACTGGAAACGCTGCAGGCCATTGACACTAGTCCCTTTACTTAGCAGTCTGCTAAGTAAAGGACTAGCGTCGAAAGGCCTAGCAGCACTCAGTGTTCCGTTTCTTCGTGATTTTATCTTTATTTATATATTCATCACGTTCCATATTTTCTTGATTCAGTTATAAATGTATGTATGTGTGTGCGTATATATATATATATATATATATATATATATATATATATATATATATATATATATATATATATGTATGTATGTATATATATATATGTATATATATATGTGTGTATATTATATGAATATATATGTACATATATATGTATATGTATATATATATATATATATATATATATATATATATATATATATATATATATATTTATATATACATATATATATGTATATGAATATATATGTACCTATATATATATATATATATATATATATATATATATATATATATATATATATTTATATATACATATATATATATATTATTTATTTTATACACATATGCACATATATATATATATATATATATATATATATATATATATATATATATATATATATATATATATATATATATATATATATATATACTAACTACATCTATTTCTGCATCCACGCCAAAATATAACGAACCTTTCCTGTGCCAAATTTCATTGAAATCCCTGAACAGATTACTGTCACGTCTTTTGGACGGACGAACGGAAAAGTGTCAATAGGCGGAACTGATAAACAATGACTGTGACACTATAATTCAGTTGACTCACCCAGAAACTCAGAACAATTCCCTTTAACCTTTGTGAAAATAAACAAGGCTAATGATGCCAGGAGCTCAGTCAAATGAACACGAGTAACCGAGAGCTGAAAAAGATAGACTGTTTATTATCTATCATGAACGTCTCGTTTATGCAATGTTGTTATCACAAATATTCTTTAGTAAAGTCCAAATTCCCAGGTATAATAATCACTTGGATAATTGTCACATTTCTTTTCATGTCGGCTTTTCAATTCTCTTTCAGGTCCTGGATAACAATAGTATTTATTTTGGAATGCATCAAGATAAAAGAGAGAGAGAGAGAGAGAGAGAGAGAGAGAGAGAGAGAGAGAGAGAGAGAGAGAGAGAGGTAAAATGACATTTCATTAATTTTTTCTCTTTTTTTTCCTCTTTTTTTATCACACTTTTCTCCCCACTCACTTTCTCTTTTAGTCGGACCTTCCTCCATTTTAACACCATAATTTTCTTAAGTTCCATTTTATTCCACATCGCTCTCTCTCTCTCTCTCTCTCTCTCTCTCTCTCTCTCTCTCTCTCTGTCTTTTTACGTGCACATAAACAGAAGCACTGAGAACCAGAAATAGAATTAGATTATTGTTTTACGTAAAAATGGAATCCCAAACGGGAAGCATCTTACACAAAGAAGTCTTTGTGATGGAAATGATTTCTTTCAATAACTAATGTATTTCCTGTTCAGTATTTTCGTATTCTCGAGTGTTTACTATTATTTTTGGATGGCTTTATGTTAATTATTCCTTATGATCCCTGGTAACTTAAGGAGATCAAAAGCGTAATCTTTTGGTCATTCACGGTGCATTCATTTTGATTACTGATTTTTGTTCAGTACGTAAAAATAATTCCTTTATCCTTACTTCAGTTCTATGACAATTTTCCAGGTTTGGAAAGCTCTTACTTTAGCAAAAGATACGATGAATATTTCATTATAGGAACTTCTTTTACATTAAATTTTTACCATGCAATTTTTACTCTTTCTCTTTCATTCTTTTTGTTTGTATTATGTGTTGGAAAGTAAATGTGCCTTTCGAAATTATCCCCCTTTCATCTTTTTTCTTTGACTCTTATAGTCTTCCACACCTCAAGAGACGAGGCTGCCATATAATTCCGCCAGCCATTTTATTGTTTTTATCAAGAAACGTTTTGAATAGGAATTTCTGTTCGAAAAATTATTTCTCCACTGCTGGATGATAAGAGGAATTCTCCACGGCCGCATACATAAGACAAATTCTCTATATTACATAAAAGATTTTCTGCACGGTTGGATACATACGAGAAATTTTCCATGGCTGGATACAAAAGGAGAATTCTCCACGGTTGGATACATAACGAATATTCTTCACGGCGGGGTACATAAGAGAAATTCTCCATGGTTGGATATATAAAAAATTCTCCATAGTTGGATACATAAGAGAACATTTTCCATGGTTGGGTACACAAAAGAAATTCTCCAAAGTTAGACACATAAGAGAAGTTCTCCACGATACGTAAGAGAAATTCTTCACAAGAGAAGTTCTCATCGATACATAAGAGACAGTCTCTTTGACCTGTCAGATAAACAAACTCCATGCCGGATGCAGTCTTGTCGCCAGAGGACTAGTCACTCATCTGTCAAGTTCATTGGCATTTCATTGCCCTATTTTTTGTTTTTTTTTTGTTTTTTCGGTTCTTAGGTTTTTTGGGAAAGTTTATTACAAAGTTTCGGTCGTTTTAGATTAAAAATAAATGATTATCCAGTCATCAACATCTCTCATATGTTTTTTCTTACTAATCCGTTTCGGTTTCTATCTGCTCTTATGTAGGCTATCTCTCTCTCTCTCTCTCTCTCATGCATAACACTGAAGCAGTTCACAAGCCTTTATTTGATTACCTGGTAAATTGATATTTAATCAATAGGAATCTTGTAGCGAGGTAGTTACTGCTTCACTTTCTAGTTCCGGGAAAGTTCAAACAATTTTTCAGTATACAAAAACTAGGATTCAAGTCTCGTACATGTTGAAGATTTTTGCAGAAATGCTCCTTTAGATATTTAACATATTGTTTTTTATCATATTATTTTTCGACAGCTTCATCCTGTCAAATCATCTCAATTTCTTTTGTGTTATTCAATTTGTAAAAATTTTTTTTTTTAAATTTTGATATTAAGTTCAAACATTTCTGAGATGTTCTTATCTGTCTGGTCTATAAATTATTAAGCAGGAATTGATAAATCTCTGCAATATTAATTTCTCGTTCAGCATGCTATTTTCGCTGTATCATTTCCGCTCTCCAGTGAAATTGATACAGTCTCTGGAACAGGAATAAAGTATAGTAATATAACATATTTTGTGTCTATTCACACACACACACATATATGTGTGTGTGCATGTATATATACACATACTAGCTGACGAAGCCGGCGCTGCCCGGGAAAACTCTGAATGACAACCAATAAACTCTCTCTCTCTCTCTCTCTCTCTCTCTCTCTCTCTCTCTCTCCTCCCAACACCCGCTCTGCTCTCTCTCTCACTTCCTCTCCCTCTCCTCCCAACACCCGCTCTGCTCTCTCTCTCACTTCCTCTCCCTCTCCTCCCAACACCCGCTCTGCTCTCTCTCTCACTTCCTCTCTCTCCCTTTCCTGTTAAGATAATTGCTTCAGTTACAGTTACATTGTCTAGCATTTTTTACATTTTATGTTTCACTCCTTCTCACACCCCCTCCCCCCGTTTCTATCGGGGATAAACTTGGATTTAAAGGACATTGGGAGCATCATTATTCATCTCAGCAGCTTCGAAAACTATTGATTATGCGTTTTTGACATTTTATATTTTACCCCTTCTCACTCCCCATTTCTATAGGGGCTGAACTTGGATTTAAAGGGCATCGGGAGTGTCATTATTCATCTCAGTGACCTTGAAAACTATGGATTAGACACTAATATTTGTCATTTTTGGTTACTTTTACATGTAACCCCCTTCCCACCCCTTCTCAGCCCCCCTTCCTTCTGGGGCTGAACTTGGACTTGAAGGGCATAAGGAGCGTCAGTATTCACCTCAGCAACCTCGAAAACTATGGATTAGACACTAATATCTGTCTTTTTCGATTATTTTTACATGTCACCCCCTTACCACCCCTTCTCACCCCACCCTCCTATTGCGGCTGAACTTGGACTTAAAGGGCATCGGGAGTGTCACTATTCATCTCAGCGTCCTCAAAAACTATGGATTACACACTAATATTTGTCGTTTTCGGTTATTTTTATGTCACCCCTTCAAACCCCCTTCTTACCCCCTCTTCTTATCTGGGCTGAACTTGGACTTAAAGGGTATTGGGAATGTCACTATTCATTTCATCGACCTCGAAAACTATGGATTGGACACTAATATCTGTCGTTTTTGGTTATTTTTACATGTCACCCCCTTCCCACAACAACACCCTTCGGTGCCAGTGATGTCTTACCCCACAGTATTTTTTTCCAGATAGTAAGTCATATGTATACCAAGTTTGGTTGAAATTGCTCAGTGCGTTTCAGAGTTATGTTGGAACATACACACACACACATACATACTGTACATACATGCATTTATATACATACATATATATATATATATATATATATATATATATATATATATATATACATACATACATATATATAAACACATTATATTATATGCTATATATATACGTGTATACAAACACACACACGCACCCAAACACACACACACACATACACACACACACACACACACACACACACATATATATATATATATATATATATATATATATATATATATATATATATATATATATATATATATATATATATCTGCTGAAGGTGACTTCACCCTTCCAAAGCTTTACACATCTTTTAATCTGACTGTTATCGACAACTCAGGCTTCAACAGCAAAGTTGAAAGAAATATCGACAGACGATATTTACTCGAAGATATTCAGGAATTATATTAGCATTTGTGTTCCAAAAATGAATGAATTCTTGAGCCATAGCGTCAAAATATCATCACTTTATTTCCATCAGTGCCCTTTGTCACATGAATAATGAACTATAAACATCTCAAGGATAAGAGACACTACTGGTGGACGTATCCGCTTGTGTTTTCAATGATTCTCCAGATGGTCTTTCACATCCCATATGAAATCACTAATTTCTCTTTACTACCAACTAGAAATTAAGGTTAGCTTTCCTTAATATAAACAGTGATACATTTGTTTAAAATTTTGAATATGGAAAAATAACCTAAAATTAAATTACACTTATTTCCCTTACATGTCAATATTATCTTTTAATTAAATTCCTTAAAGATATAACATACCATACACATATAAGGACTTTACTCTGCAAAACATTGCTGCTTTTGAGATTTGTAACAAGTTTTACCATGAAAGTTAAAATTCATTAATATCGCCACCTACTCATAATAACTAGAATTTTCCCTGAAAAGTAGAAACTTTCACAAAGTCGAGGCATGAAGAGACACACACACACACAAATGAAATAAAATGTATCAAAAAATGGACAGGGAGGAATGGAATCAATTAGCATATCAACTAGATCTTAATGAAATTACGCTAAAAGTACTAAATATACCAAATAAAAAGTTGACATTATCTACATGGAAGGGCACAAACAGAATTCTCCTATCATCCGGAAAACATTGACACCTGGAATGGCCGGCCACGAGAGACCCAGATTTAATCTTCTTGAATTTCTCAGAGGCCACCACCTGTCCCTCTCCCCCACTCTTCATATTTCAGGGCGATTCATTCACTTCAAGTTTTGTCATTAATTAAAACTCGCTGTCACCCTGGAGAAGAAAGCCTGTGCAGGAATACTTCATAAGGCTTTCTTCACACTCTTCAAGTTTTCTTTTAAGACTTTCCATCAAAGCTGACATTTTGAATGCTCGAGAGATGATCGAATGAACCTCAGCTGGTAGTTGTGATATTTAGTCTTTCTTTTTCACTTTCCTTTTTTTTTAATTCCTGTGTAAACTTTACTTTGCGCTGTTTCGGTAAGAAACAAAGAGATACCGGATGCGGGTTCGAATCCTACTACGGAAGTGAGAATTTTTTCATTTGGTTCTTCATTTGGATCTTAGGCTTTAAGGTGACAAGCGTGTCCAAAAAAATGTGAAGAAATCGAGAAGTTAGGAGGGCACTGTGCTGTTTATAATGATCATATATATATATATATATATATATATATATATATATATATATATATATATATATATATATATATATATAGATATATATATATATATATATATATATATATATATATATATATATATATATATGTATATATATATATATATATATATATATATATATATATATATATATATATATTATATGTACAGTATATGTGTGTGTTTGTGTATATATATATATATATATATATATATATATATATATATATATATATATATATATACATACACACACATATATATAAATAAATATATATATCTATATATATATATATATATATATATATATATATATATATATATATATATATATATATATATATATATATTATATACACCAACGGGAAGACATCGCATCATCCTTGAATTATAACATTATCATAAACTCTAAAACATGTATGAATGAAGTCTCCAAAGCGCTATAAAAAATAACAGGTAGGGAACTAATTTGGTCTTTGATAAGAGAGTGTCAGTCAATTAATTGACTGCCTGAAGTCCTTCACCTTTTAATTAAAGGTGTCAGAAACTATTCCCCCTTCGGTCTCGGGTCAGACTTTATTCATTCCAGTAGCAAAATCTTTTGGTGAGGTAATGCAACGTTTATCTGTCTTCCAGAAAACTATTGCTGATATATATGGAACTTTTTTATTTTTCTTCTTTTACAATTATTCTTCTTTCGTTCAAGCAATGTACCTGGTTATCCTATAAAGGAGAGTGTGAATAATTCCTTCCAATCCTCCTGAACAATTGTTTTGGGTTCGTTTCATTTTATTTCTGGTTTTTTTTTGTGTCTCTTCTTGTTTTTTCTTCCCTTTTCAATTATTCTTCTTTCGTTCAACCTATGTACCTGATTAACCTATAAAAGAGTGTGTGGTTAATTTCTTCCAATATTCCCTGACCATTTTTTGGTCCATTTTGTTTCATCAGCTCGTGCGTGTGCGTGTCTTCTTACCTCAACTTTGATTGAAGTTTCTGCTTTTCTGAGTGAATATTCTTCCTTGATTTTTAACGACCTCTATAATTCCGATTTGTCTACTTCCAGATTCATCTTAGTTTGAAGAAAATAGTTTTTTATGTAAACTGGTGTCTTGTATTTCTCCAGGTCTCTGGAATCTATTTTCTTTTATTTTAATTGCTCATTGTGTACTCTATGATCAATTATCAATTTTTCTCAAGACTTTGGTTTTCATATTGACTTTTTCTGTTGACGCTTTTATTCTTTTAACTTATGTTTTACACCCCACTTCTTTTTCTTCCATTAACATCAAAATACTAATTTTTCCATTTTCGTTTAAGACTAGAATTCGTTATTCTTACCAGTTCTTAATCTTACCAAGTAAATGACATACTTTGAGCTTATTGAGGGACATACTATACACTATTTTCTTTTGTTCATTCAAAGAGCAAGGAATATCCAGCGAAGAGTCTTCCATTCCCAACTTTTAAATTCTCACGAACTTCTTTCGCATTTTCTCTCCCATTCGAGAAAAGAGACGAATTCCCACCCGGCGCAGCAAATGTCATTCTGACTTTGATATATGAGAAGAAATACCAGTGTGAATTATTTTTAAAGCTGGGAGGCTCATCTCTAAAAAGGGGGGAATGGTTTTCAGTATTATCAGTTCCGAATTCCTTTTTTCTTTTTTTGTTTCTGTGAAATCCAATAACTGCAATAAGACCATTTCTCCAAATGGCAGAAGGGGAAAGGAGAAGATGAACTGATAACTGGAAAGGAGAGAGAGAGAAAAAAAAATTGAGGAACAACAGATAAAGAGAGAGACACAAAGGATTAAGTCCACAACTGCTTTCCTCTTTTTTGTAAGATGAACTTGCCATGAAGGAAAGACTCTCTCCCCTTTTCTCCTCTCCTTCTTTCTGTCCGGGAAAAAGGAATTTTGGTCGTTGAGCTCCATCTGACAACTCGAGATGATTTCTCTCCCTCACTTGAATACCGGAGGTTTTTGATGCTGTATTGTTTTACTCCAGTTCAGAATGTCAGTCACTTCTCTCGATAGCCCTGCTGAAGAGTCGCGTCAAGAACTTTTCAGTAACGCTCCGAAAAGGGTAAATGAATCCTTCTCTCTCTCTCATTCCTTCCTAGACCTCGTCTCCTGTCGGTTGGGGTCCGTCCAGAATCTCTCGTTTGCTGTTTCATGTTTCCTGACTTGAAGGTTTCAGCATCGTTCCTCCTGAATATGAAAAAAAAGAGGGGGGAGGGGGAGACTCACGCAGCATTTGCTCCTTTTTCGAAAGGGGAATGAGGAATTTATAAGTAGGTAATGCAACCTCACTGATTGTCTTTTAACTTATTATGTCACTACCCACTAGAGAGCCTTTTATCGTGACGTCATTTACTGTTAATGATTGTTAGAATTTATCATCCAGATAAATTTTTATCATTCTACTAATACTTTACACAGCATTATACTGCTTTTAATTTGATTACTTCTTAAATAACCATTTATCTCTGTGAATATGTTTCTCAAGTCTTTTGTTTGAAGAGCTTGCATAATACTGTATGTCTAAGCGGTACCTTTTAGTTTTCTAAAATGAAAACTATTGTGCCGGCTTTGTCTGTCCGTCCGCACTTTTTCTGTCCGCCCTCAGGTCTTAGAAATTACTGACGCTAGAGAGCTGCAAATTGGTATGTTGATCATCCACCTCCAATCATCAAACATACCAAATTGCAGCCCTCTAGCCTCAGTAGTTTTAATTTTATTTAAGGCTAAAGTTAGCCATAATCGTGCGTCTGGGCCGTGGTTAAAGTTTCATGGGCCGAGGCTCATACAACATTATACCGTGACCACCGAAAGATATATCAATTTTCGGTGGCCTTGATTATACGAAGTACAGGAAACTCGATTGTGCCGAAGAAACTTCGGCGCATTTTTTATTTGTTATTTACGCCCACGATAAGTACTTCTTCGACGTCAATCTCACCGTCCTCAGGTGAGGGGTGCAACTAAACCCTAATCCCACGTCCAGCGCCCTTTGCCTCCTGGTGGATGGTAGGACGTAGTGTCATGCCGTCTGGACGTTTAGGGTGGGCTTCTTTAATTTCAGCGATACAAGCAGCAATAGTAACTGGATAAGAAAATACAAACCGGAGACTGATGATCGCAAAACGATATAGATAAAATTTTAAAAACCCATCCTTAACGTTCAGACGGTATCGCAATGATTCCTACTATCCACCTGGAGGCAAAGGGCGCTGGACCTACTGTAGGTAGCAAGACAGCATTTCTGACGACCTTGTAGACGGAACACATGGCTTACCTGATAAGCACAACGGCCAATCAGCAGTCAGGAGGGCTTATCCAGTTGAATGGCGAGCTTTTAACAGTCTGCTCAGGTTAAATGCAAACGAACGATGGACTTGAAACAATTTATGATTTATCTCACTGTAGGTACATAAAAAGTGCGAGTAAGCGGTGTTTTAGTAATTTCTTGCATGTAAATTACATAAGTTGGTTAATATTCGAAATAAGCAAGGACCAGCGTTGTATTCTAGGATGTGGGGAGGTGAATGGAAAAACCAGTATTGTATTGGCGGGAAGTCGGGACATTTCAGTATTGTGGTTTTTCTTTCCAGAATACTCTGCATATTTATGATTTTTCTTTAAGCATACAATAATTGTATTAGCTCAGTGTGTGGGCACTTTCGGGTCTATTTAGCTAAATAACTTATCCAGCAAAAGTTTAAAATCCCATTCAGTTCCTGTTATCCCGTGTTGTTAACATACGGTGAAAATGACTAGCCTAGGCATACAATTTTTTTTTTTTTATTGTTGGGCAT
>NC_089795.1:47610299-47620299 GCF_040412425.1 Macrobrachium rosenbergii
ATAAAGAGAAAAGGAGCTTTAAGAATAGGGAGGAACTTGAAGAATCGACACAAACCCACGCTGACGAACTTATTATCAACTAAAAATTCCCTTCGGTAACATAATATAGAAAATATATTATTTCCGAGGTAGAGCGAATTGATATTAAAGGATGTTTGTAGCATACTGACTGTATATGAATCACGGTGATGTGATAAAAGTCATATATATATATATATATATATATATATATATATATATATATATATATATATATGCTATTTTATATATATATATATATATATATATATATAAACACACAGGTTTTATCACCTATATATATATTATAGAAACACACATATATAGCCATATATATATATATATATATATATATATATATATATATATATATATATATATATATATATATATATATATATATGTGTGTGTGTGTGTGTGTGTGTGTGTGTGTGTGTTACTATGTATTTATATACACGCATTACTATGTATATATATACATATATATATATATATATATATATATATTAATTAATTGCAATTTTCTTTGGGTATAAGATATTTCCAAGGTATAGTGAACTCGATATAGTATTTGTGAGTAAAAAAAAGTCACCTTTGGAGGTGCGATTAAAGTTGATATCTATCTGTCTATCTATCTATCGATCTATGATTCTATCTATCTGTCTATCTATATATATACACATGTATATACTGTATATATATATATATATATATATATATATATATATATATATATATATATATATATATATTATACTGTATATTGTATATATATACGTATGAACTTTAGTAACAAATTTATGCGTGCCTTTTTTTACTCATAAATACTAAGTAACAAACATCAGTTAATATCGAATCTAATATACCTTGCAAATAATCTTTTCCCTTGGAAAATTGTAACTGATAAGTATACGTGTGTGTGTGCATATATATATATATATATATATATATACACATATATATATATATATATATATATATATATATATATATATATATATATATATATATATATATATATATATATATATATATATATGTATATATATATATATATATACAGTATATACACATATGAACTCTAGTCACACATTCATGCGTGCCTTTTTTTACTCACGAATATTAAGTAACAAACATCACTTAATATAGAATTCACTATACCTTGGAAATAACGTATACCTAAAGAAAATTATAATTAATATATATATGAGTGTGTATATATATATATATATATATATGAGTGTGTGAGTACACAGCATCATCACACACACACACATATATATATATATATATATATATATATATATATATATATATATATATATATATATATATATATATAAAGCTAATGTGTGTGTGTTTTCTGTGTGTGTGTTTGTGTGCTGGTGTGGTAAACCTCCAGAAAAAGCCACGTAAAAGAAACCAGGCTGTCAAGTTTTGAAAGCCTTCGTCTTTCTTAACAGCCAGGCGTTCGGCTTTGGAAGTTTTCCTTGCTTTGATGTTTATGTAAAGAGAGAGAGAGAGAGAGAGAGAGAGAGAGAGAGAGAGAGAGAGAGAGAGAGAGAGAGAGAGAGAGAGAGAGTAAGCATTACTCATAATATGAAGTGCTAGAAGTAAAGTCGGCTGAACTTAACTATTCTTTGTATAGTGTGGATTTATCCATTATTGTGTAAAATTAATTCCTTTTCATATTTTTACTCCTTTTTTGTAGAGATTTAAAATACAAGAAAAATAATTGGCAGAATATTTTCTCTTTTAAGGTAAATGATCTCTTAAACCTCTGCGCAGTGTTTTTGTGTAATTTTTCAGCCATTGTTGATGGAAATGAAAGTTTTTTTTTTTTATTTTATTTTTTTTAATATCCTAATATCTTCAATCCTTAGACTAACCATTAACTTCAAGACTTCGAAAGATCGGGAGCGCGAAGGGTGGTAAAGATTTCTCACGGAAATTTTTCCTCAGCAAACATCAACCATCCCACACTCCGTGAATGCCTTTTTTCCACTTTCGTTTAATTTCATTCCTCTACTTTTTTTGTTTCAGACACTTTCACGCCAGACCAGTCACTCTTCCAGCTACATTATCTCATACTTCATGAGAAGGCTTAGCCACTCTTATCAACTTATCATCTATCTTAACCTGTCTATCCGACATACAGTGCTTTCCATTGATTTTCAAGCTTCGCCTCCCTAAATTCTTTCATTTTCTTATCCCACCAATCGTAGTTTTCGTTCCCAATGAAATTTTACATCCTCCTCATCTACACCTTCCACTTCCATAGCTAATATTTTTTAGAAAGTATTCATGATCAAACACTAGTGCATATTTAAATTGATTTTTTTATTCTTTTCCTTTCCAGTCAATATATAGAATTTCTAGTTTTGAAAAATCATGAATTAACAAATTTAGTGAATTTGAGAATGAATCCTTCCATTTTCCAACAGAAAACAAGTGTAACACATATGGCAAATTAATCTCTCTCTCTCTCTCTCTCTCTCTCTCTCTCTCTCTCTGAGTTGTTAAAACCACGAATAATAATATGCAATATCAGTTAATAACTTGCACCCAAAAATTTATGCGTACATGTACCTGAACATATTGGACTTCATAAAGAAAAAACTACCGCCCGCTTTGCATGCGAGTATATTAAACATTTGTGTGTGTGTGATCAGGGGCTGTGTAATTTTCTGTTGTATATCATGCAGTTAAAATTTAATGTATATTCCTGTTAGTAGTTAAATGATATAACGTTCAATATTAATTGGAATTCATGTTATATTTGCATATTATCTTAAGTAATTAGTTGAAATGTATTAATATTTTAATGGGCATAATCTCATACTATTTAGGACAGCACATAATCTTATACTATGTAGGAATTTCACATAATCTCATATTACGTAGAGTATGCTTCTTGTGCGCGAGACTGAAGGGTATCATGTTATTAGAAGCTGTGGATTGTATGTCACCTACAAAAATACTCAAACAAAGGTCGTGTCAATCATACAAGTGTACGTCAGTAAAACTTGTCAATTCAAGCAAATCTCCTCTTATATTTTCAATTCAAGCAAATCTCCTCTTATATTATTCAGTATATGCCTTCCAGTCTTCTGTCAAATAACTGAAAAAGAAAAACTTTGTTTCAAGATTTCTCAGGTCCCATACGTTTTGCAATTTTTAAGTCCCATATGTTTTGCATTTTCCAAGTCTCATGTTTTGCATTTTTTAAAGCCCCGTATATTTTGCACTTTTTTAATTCCCACATATTTTGCACTTTTCTAAGTTCCATATGTTTTGCATTTTTTTAAGTCCTATGTGTTTAGCATTTTTTAAATCGCAGATGTTTTGAATGTTTTATGTCCCATATGATTTTCATCTTTTAAATCCCATATGTTTTGCATTTTTCAAGTCCCAATGTTTTGCATTTTTCGAGTCCCTAATATCTTTTACATTTTTAAAAGTCTCACATTTTTTGCATTATTGTTTAAGTCCCATATGTTTTGAATCTTTTAAGTCCCATATGTTTTGCACTTTGTTAAGTCATTATCAACCATATCATTAATTTATATATTTCACCTTTTGACATTTTGAATAATCCTGATGGGTTCCGCATTTGGTTCCATAGACCTAAATTTCGTAATCAGTCAGTCAATTTAAGTCCCATATGCTTTGAATTTTGTAAGTCCCGTATGTTATCATATTGTTTAAGTCCCATATGTTTTGCATTTTTTAAGTCCCATATGTTTTGCTTGTTTAAGTCCCATATGCCTTGAATTTTTTTAAGTCCCGTATGTTTTGCATATTGTTTAACTCCCATACGTTTTGAATTTTTACGTCCCATATGTTTTGCATTTTTTAAGTCCCATATATATGTTTTGCATATTGTTTAAGTCCCATATGTTTTGCGTTTTTTAATTCCCGTATGTTTTGAATATTTTAAATCTCATATGTTTTGCCTTTTTTTTAAGAACCATATGTTTTGCATTTTTAAAGTCCTATATATGTTTCGCATTTTACAAGCCCTATAAGTTTTCCATTTTTTAAGTCCCATAAGTTTTGTATTTTTCAAGTCCCATATGTTTTGTATATTTTAAGACCCATATGGTCATTATATTTTCCCCCATTTGTCTCTCCTATGGTAAAATTACAAATTTCTCGGGAGTAGCTCGAGACATTATGAATAGGAAAGCCATGTTTTTCCGGAAGTACATACAAATCTTATCCCAAACGACGACAGTATGCAAATGTTTTTAAGTCCTATAAATGTTATTAGACTGAGTCTACAGCATTGCCATTTTGTATGCCTTCAGACTGCAATTATTTAAGTCCCATTTGATTATGTGATGTATGGATGTGTGTTTTACATTTTTTAAAATTCACATGATTTGCACACATTTCAAGAGTCTATATATATATTTGCATTTTATATATATATATATATATATAGCATTATATAATCCCATGCTGTATGTTTTGCATGATTTGTGTGTGTGTGTGTGTGTGTGTGTGTACGTATGTATGTATGTGTATGTTTAGATATATATATATATATATATATATATATATATATATATATATATATATATATATATATATGTAAATATATATGTATATGTATATATATATATATATATATATATATATATATATATATATATATATATATGTGTGTGTGTGTGTGTGTGTGTGTGTGTATGCATGTATGTATGTATGTATGTATGTATGTATTACACACACACACACCACCTCTCTCTCTAATATATATATATATATATATATATATATATGTATATATATATATATATATATATATATATATATATATATAACTATATATTTATATATATATATATACTATTTATTTAATTCTCTTCATCTTTGCTAACGTCAGATCATTTTTCCTACTCACTTTCTTTTTCATTTCCCTTTATTATCTCTCTCCCTTTCGCCTCTTCCATCACTCCCTTTCATATCCCTTCTTCCAATTCTCCATCAAATAACTCCTTAACTTTCCTATTTCTTATTTCATCCGATTTTGTATATTTTTTTATAGAAGTGGAAATAACGTTCTTTACATACTTTTATAGTTCATGAACTTCCTACGAAGGGATAAAGAAAAAAGAAATTGTTTACATTCATCAGAAATAAATAGCTGCTTCTTTAAATCTGCAACTATTTATATCAACGAATATTATTCCTCCATTTGACATGAATATTGTCAGATAACCTGAGTGTAATCGTTGTGAAGTTTGTATTACGATCTATCTTCGTTAATGGCATGGCAAAACCTTCTCTCTCTCTCTCTCTCTCTCTCTCTCTCTCTCCCCTAAACCAATTCACTGATTACTTGTCAAGTCAACATTGCAAGCTGTCAGTTTTACACGATGAACTTTTAACGTGTACGGGCAACTTCTCTCTCTCTCTCTCTCTCTCTCTCTCTCTCTCTCTCTCTCTCTCTCTCTCTCTCTCTCTCGAAACTAATTCTCTGACAATTTGTCGAGTCAATATTACCAAGCTATCAGTTCTGCACGATGCATTTTAACTTGAACTGCAACTTTTCATCTCTCTCTCTCTCTCTCTCTAAGCCAATTCACTGATTGCTTGTCAAGTCAGTATTGCGAGCTGTCAGTTTTACACGATGAACTTTTAACGTGTACGGGCAACTTTTCATCTCTCTCTTTCTCTCTCTCTCTCTCTCTCCTAAACCAATTCTCTGACAATATGTCCAGTCAATATTGCAAGCTATCAGTTCTGCACGATGCGTTTTTAACTTGTACTGGCAACTTTTCATCTCTCTCTCTCTCGTAAACCAATTCACTGATTATTTATCCAGTCAACATTCCATGCAGTCGGTTTTGCAACGTTGATGAATTTTAACGTGGTCTGGCAAATTTTCATCTCTCTCTCTCTCTCTCTCCAGCTTTTGAATCGTTCTAATTTCGTACTGGAGAGATGAATTTTAGATGTAATTTCTTGATGAGAAAGTTAAGAGAAATCTTTTGCCATCAAAGCTATGGTATTTGAAATGATATTAAAAAAGAAAATTGACAAAAATGAGTTCTGGTCACTGATCAAAAAACTATATAAAAAAGTTACACTCTCATAAATCGTTGATGAATTTTTTACGGGGACGGGAAAGTTTTCATCTCTCTCTCTCTCTCTCTTAAACCAATTCAGTAGCTAAGCAGTAAGTAAGCTAAAATTAGGTATTTTGAAATTCGGTGCTTTAGGTTCTGTAAAAAAAAACAGGAATATAGATTTATATCTAAAAAAAATTGAATGATGTTTCAATATCATGTTGAAAAGAAGTTAAAATTCGAAAAATGAAGTTAAATTAAATCACTTTCCTGTTAAAGGTAACGTTATCTGTATTGATGCTATGTTCCTTTTTGTTTCTTTTTTCTTTGGAGGGGCTGCCATTAATTGTTTTATCATATTATACACAATTTATGCTTATCTCTTCTGCTTTCACAGTAACCTATTTCCTTTTCTCTTTTATTCTCCGTGCAAACCTTTAAGGAGAATGTTAGGAGTTAGACAGCAGGAGAGAGTTAGAAATATCATAAGAGAAACTGCAGAGGTTCCTTAAGTACACGAGATAATGATGAAAGGGGGATGGAGATGCCTTGGACATTTCTTGACCCCAATGTAAACCAATATTGTTAGAAGACCCAGGCCTTCCTAGATTAGAGCTATAAGAAAGAAGGCAGGAGACGAATGGAGATTTGTGAACGATAAAGTACAGTACGGGAAAGAAGTGATTGATGGAATTTCACAGAGGCCCTTTGAAATACGTAGCGTTGGAGGCGATGACAATGAAGATATTGAGTCGTTTATAAATAGAAAAAATTCTATTCTATAGTAACGTTTTCACATGAAATAAAATTTTTTTGTGGTCATATGTACGTAACAACCACATTTCACACACATTTTCCTCTCTTCGCAGGCTCAAACAACCAGTCGTCTATGCTACACCACAGCGTTTTACATTACAAAGAACAACAACTTCAAAAAATACTTAAATGAATAAGTGATATATTCTAGAAAATCATTCAA
The DNA here is from genome assembly GCF_040412425.1 of Macrobrachium rosenbergii. Classification (NCBI taxonomy): domain Eukaryota; kingdom Metazoa; phylum Arthropoda; class Malacostraca; order Decapoda; family Palaemonidae; genus Macrobrachium; species Macrobrachium rosenbergii. Next base: position 47,617,374 of record NC_089795.1, read on the forward strand.
ACTTAATGCTGGACTTTGAGTAATGGTATGGTTCCGCTCAGTAAGACTTACTGGAAAGGCCGCGTTCATTAAGCTCTAATAGAAAGGCTTCCTTCTTTAAGCCCAAATGTAAGTCTCGTTCTCCTAGCGCTGCATTTTGAAGTCGCATGCGGCCCCACGAGATTTATTGAGGAAGAATATTCATTCAAAAGCCATTGTATCACCTGAGGGTGAATATGTTATGTAAATACATCTGCACATTTCATACTTGTTCATTGGTGTTCTGGTAAATTTGAATATTTTACTAAGTCATATGCGAGTACCATGACGCTGTTCAATATATTCAGAAATTATGCTCCTCTTTACATGACCTGGAAACCAAAAATTTGGGTTATGAGAACTCCATAATTATTTACATGAGTTTACCTCAACTGTTTTACTGGAATATAAACATTTGGCGTTACGTTATTCATATTTTCTAAACACAAAACTGGACACGGACTCATTCGTGCACGTCTCAAAACACAATGTTTCTTTTTAATGATTTAACAATGATGGCTACTCTTATTTTCCGGCTATACAGCCCATAAGTTTGATAATTTATGAGATAAATTATTTTATTTTATCTATATATATTTATACCAATGTGCAGTTTCATAGGATCTATGAAACCACAATAGTGTATCTATATATTAAAACTACCCTTCAAATTATATCATTAATACGCATTTAAGAAAACAAATATGATTAATAAAAATTTAAGTTCGACATCCCGATGATATAAAAATATTTACTTTCCTTTTACAAAGAAAGCAATACCACATTCCAAGTTGTAAATGGAAATTCCTTCACGAAGGATCTTCCCCCTTCTTTCCTCTGGTGCCGTAAATAGAAATCCTTGCGAGGTCTTCCTCAGGCAGGGTGTGACACTCAAGCCCTCTGAGGAGGGAAGGAGCCTCTCAGAGGGTTGTTGGGAGTCAGAAGGGAAAGAGGCAATTTCAGATTACCTTCACTGGATTTGGTAAAAATCTGTTCTTTTTAGTTTTTCATGGTTTAATTTTGATGTAGTATAAAAACAAACACTTGCACTTTGAACATGAAACTGTATGTATATAATATATATATATATATATATATATATATATATATATATATATATATATATATATATATATATATATATATACTATATATATATATATATATATATATATATATACGTATATCTTTACGCGTTCGTGCATTTTGTTTATATATACAAATCAATATACATACACACACACACACATATATATATATATAAATAACAATATATATATATATATATATATATATATATATATATATATATATATATATATATATATATATATATATATATATATATACATATATATACATATACACACTACTAAATAACGAGACTGATTAAATGACTCACTTTATTAAATGTATTATAAATTTAATGCTTTTCCCCTTCAATATATTCCCCATTTGCACTAATACATTGCTGCAGCCTTCTTTTCCACTGATCGAAGGCGTGGGCAAATCCAATTTCAAATCAGCTGTTTCAACATATCCGCCGTTTTCTTCTTCACAGCATCAACTGACCCAAAGACGTGTCCGCTAAAGCACTGACTTAGCTTTTGGAAAGATAAAAATCGCACGGTGTAGTCAGGCGGGCATGGAGGGTGTTCAAGTGCAGTAATGTACTTGCCGATCAAAAACTGCTTTAAGTTAAGTGCTGTGTGGTAGGCGCATTGTCCTGGTGAAAAATGGAACCATTTTCCCACATAGTTGCGGCCACTTTTTTCTGACTTTCTCTCCAGCTTTACAGAACTTCCTTTATCATAATACTGGTTAACTGGTTTTGCCTTCTGGAACCCATTCTCCCAAAATTACACCCTTGATGTCAGAAAAACACAGTGAGCATGGCTTTGAATTTTGCCTTACTTTAACTGAGTTTTCTTCATTCTTGGTGATGACGGTGTTTCCCAGTGCAATGACTGTCTTTTGGTTTCAGGATCATGCTGGAAGATCCAGGTTTCGTCACCAAGTGATTACTTTTATGGAAACAGATTTGGATCTGCGTCAGGTTGCTTTTCGAGAATGGCAACACAGCATTCCTTGTGACGTTCTTTTGCTCTGGTGTAAGAACCTTTGGGACCATCTTCATATTTATGATCCTCGCGCAAAATTTTCCATGCGGTGTCTTTGCCAGTGTTCACAGATTGAGTTACCATTTTGAACACTGAGTCGAGGTCTTTTCGAACAATCTGACTGATTTTTTCCATTTTCTTCGGTTTGAAGTGCAAGGTCATGCAGGGCGTTCATCATCTTTGACAATCTCGTCCCTCGCTGAATCTTTGTGCCATTCAAACACACACGCGCACACGAGACAGGCTGCCATTCCATAAGCTGCACCTAAGCATTTGAAAACATTCTGTTGATGTTTTGTGAAATTTTACTAAAATTTCAAATTGACACGTTGTTCAACTTTTAAACAGCATTTTTGCCCACTACAAAGACAGCCAGACTAAATGGAGACTCGCAATCGACTGACGTTACGTCATGAGTGCGCTCATGAGTGCTGCTGTTCAAAGTCACCATGTCAGTTATGACCGGTTCACTGCTTTGTTAACATGTTCATATGATGAATTTTTATGTTATAAAAGTCGTTATTTATGAAAATAAGAGACGGGGTATCTGACCGGTTATACAGTGCCTGTATGTATGTCACAGTTAATTGGACTGAAATTTCATGATTGTCACGAAAGATTTCTCCTCACGATTTTATAATCTGCTATACTGCTTACTTCCAGTTGTAATATTAATCTTAGCACTGGCATGTATTATTTGGACATTATATGTATCAAGAATTACCTAAAAAGATAATATATGATAATAAATATATATATATATATATATATATATATATATATATATA